>NC_057811.1:55955639-55973850 GCF_018294505.1 Triticum aestivum
TCTCTCTCTTTCCCTCTCCCTCTCGCACTCCCGCCTCTCCCCTCCTGTCGCCGCCGCCGCAGTCGCCGCCGGCGGCCCGCCCCGCCCCCAGGACCCAGCTATTGGTGTCAAAACCGGCGGATCTCGGGTAGGGGGTCCCGAACTGTGCGTCTAAGGCGGATTGTAACAGGAGGCGGGGGACACAATGTTTACCCAGGTTCGGGCCCTCTTGATGGAGGTAATACCCTACTTCCTGCTTGATTGGTATTGATGATATGAGTATTACAAGAGTTGATCTACCACGAGATCGTAGAGGCTAAACCCTAGAAGCTAGCCTATGATTATGATTGTTGTTGTCCTACGGACTAAACCCTCCAGTTTATATAGACACCGGAGGGGGCTAGGGTTAGACAGAGTCGGTTACAAGGGAGGAGATCTACATATCGGAATTGCCAAGCTTGCCTTCCACGCAAAGGAGAGTCCCACCCGAACACGGGACGAAGTCTTCAATCTTGTATCTTCATAGTCCAACAGTCCGGCCAAGGTATATAATCTGGCTGTCCGAGGACCCCCTAATCCAGGACTCCCTCAGTAGCCCCTGAACCAGGCTTCAATGACGATGAGTCCGGCGCGCAGATTGTCTTCGGCATTGCAAGGCGGGTTCTTCCTCCGAATTCTCCATAGAAGATTTTGAGCACAAGGATCATGTCCGGCTCTGCAAAACAAATTCCACATACCACCGTAGAGAGTACAATATCCCACAAATCTAAACTGCTGACAAATTTCATAGCGTGACATCACGCCACGGCCCAGTCATTATTCAAACCATTTTCCTCAACCAGCTACTGCACATATTGCGAGGCGGTTTTCTCGGCACATCTTGTCGAAGCAGAGATCGTGTCCCCTTATCACGGGATTCTCATCAATACGGGTGTGGGTAACCCAACCGCGCCATCAATCACGACGCTTGGGGAATAAGCGAGTTTACCAGGCAAGTGGGGAGGCACGGAATCCCTGCTGCCTTTATAAGGGGATAAGGACTCCCTTTTGCACCCACGCTTTCTTCTTCCTCATCCATTCCCCTTCGCTCGAGCTCCAGCGCCCAAGCGTTCGTCTTCTCCGCCCACAAAGGTCTTCCAAAAATGTCCGGATCCGGAGCGGGAGGCAAGTAGATGGTCTCTACCGTCCGGGAGAAGGATATCAAAAAGCTTCGGGAGACCGGGTATCTGGCCAAGAAAATCAGCCACCATCTCCCGACGGCGGGACAGATCGCCCCTACTCTGGAACCCCACGAGAGGGTTGTATTTCTCCCTCATTTTGTCCGCGGGCTAGGGTTTCCCCTCCACCCGTTCGTTCGCGGCATCATGTATTATTACGGGATCAATTTTCATGGTCTATCCCCCAATTCCTTCCTCAACATCTCGACATTCATCATCGTGTGCGAGGCCTTTCTCCGCATCTCGCCACACTTCGGCTTATGGCTAAAGATCTTTAATGTGAAGCCCAAGGTAGTGAGCGGCGAGCACGCCGAGTGCGGGGGCGCTATGGGAGCAAGATGCCCAACGTCACATGGCCAACAGGTACTTTTAATGATTCCGTCAAAGAGTGGCAACAACAGTGGTTTTACATCACTAAGCCACGCGGCACGGAGTGGGCCGCTGCTCCCGAGTTCTGATCCGGAGCCCCTCTGCGGCTTACGTCCTGGCCCAAGAAGGGCCTGGACTGGTCTTCGTCCGACGAACTGTCGATGCTCCAGACGCGCGTTAAGGATATGGAAGACAAGAATATCAAACTTGTCAATGTAGTCCAGGTGATGTTAGTTCGCCGGATCCTGCCTTGTCAACACCGGACTTGCAATTTATGGGAATTCGATCCGGCCAAGCACCAGACCCTGCGAGAGCTCTTTGGCTCCTCGCACAAAGACATCTGGAAGGTGCTTTCCAAGTCCAGCAAATCATGGCCGGACTCAGCCAAGGACCGTGGCTACCAGTTGTCCCGCCCTGCAAGCCCGGTAAGTCATTATACGTTTTATCCGCATAACCCAAGGGAAATGCTTAATGTGTTTTCCACAACTCTCCTAGGGTTGGACGAAGAAGGCGGGGCGGATCCACTGTCTGGCCACGCTGCCAGAAGAACCGGCCGGCCCACTTCTGACGAAGATGCTGGTCCCGGCGCCTTACAAGGCGCCGAAGAAGAAGGCCGAGAAGGAGGCCAAAAAGACCTGGGGCGGCCTTCGTCGCCGCGGCACTTCGGACACAATATCCGAAGGCTCCAATGTCTGTTCTGCCTCCGAAGAGGACGAGGAGGAGGAGGAAGACGAATCCCCAGCGGGGGGAAGAAAGAAGAGGACGGCCTCCATATACTTGGAGGCCGAGTCACCTAAAAGGGGAAAAACCCTCTTCTGGAGGAGTTTACTACCGCCGCCGACAGCAGCCCGGAGTGGGATCCCAAGGCCCAGCCCCTGGTAAAATCCGAACACGTTTATGCGTCCAGACTCATCATAGCATAATATTTTAACCTGAGACATACTTTTTGTAGTCCGGCGAGGTCCCGCACCGAACAATCCTCGTCAGAGGATTTACTGAGCTCGGATGCTATGAGAGCGGGACGCCCCCGAAGGCCCCTCCCCCCAAATATGTGAATAACACCGAGGTTTCATCCCCAGAAGGACCCAGGCCAAGGAGGGGGGGAGATCGTGAAGGCGGCGCCTGGACATCAAACTTCAGGGGCCGGAGGCATGGGGGAGAAGATTCCCATGGGAGTCGACGGCGGGGCCATCTTGAATTCGGCCCCCAGCCAGACGCAATTCCGGAGACCAATACGGCTTGAGAATCAAGCGGGCGGCCTCCCTCGGCTGGAGGGGGTGTGCCTGTTCCATCGGCAACCTCTGTCCAACCAGAGGTGCGGATGCTTTGTTGGCGGCGCTGAAGAGCGCCTCCATCGTCGATGAACACCGTGCCCTTATGGGTGTGGTGATTGAGAAGATCCAGTCTGCTGAGAGTGGACTGAATGAAGCCTGTATCAGCCTTATAAGAGGCTTTGAGGTATGTCTTATGAGGTTTCAAAGAGTGTCATAGTATGGATACTAGCCCCTGATACACTGTTCGGTGAAAGAAAGAACCGGACAGAGGATCAAATTTATGTTCGCAGGAAGACTCACTTGATGACATCTATCTCTCTTCTTTTATAAGCAGGCGTCTGTAGCGATTGTTGTCTCTCATACTGCGGAGGTCTCCAGACTGAATCAAAGTCTGGAGCGGGCCAAAGAAGAATTTGGCCAGTTGAAAAGGCAGTTGGAAGATAAACAAGGTATGCGCAAGCCTTGTTCGCGTTCAGTGCGAACGAATTTCCAGTATGATAAAATATGTTTCATGATTTGCGCCAGGGGCGATGACCGAAGTCGAGGCTCTGAAGGCTGTTGCCGAGGCCGAGAAAAAGGCAGCCGCAGAGCAGGCTCTTCGTGAGAAGCACGAGGCGAGGGTTATTGAAGCTGAGCAAGAGCTTCAAGAGGCTGTGAAGAAATGTGAGACCTTGGAGCAGAGTTTAACGGAGAAAGAATCTGAACTCACCAGGGCTCGTCAGGCCGCGCCCGATGCCCGAGGGGAAACCCAAGGCGCCCTGCAGGAGATCCAAGAGGCGAGGAAGATCGCGGCGGGTAAGGCTTTTTCCATGTAAAGCAAGTATTTGAGGAGAAAATCATGTTTCTAATTTTGAGTTCGGATTTCTCCAGGGGTATTTGCGGAACTGCCCCGCAGCATATCGGATGCCGCCTAATTCTACCGAGCCGAAGAAAGGAACACTGCGGATAAGCTCTTCTGGTCGTAGTATCTGGCACCGAATTATCCGGTGCCTTTTGCCGATCAACTGAAACAACTGATCGAACTGCATAGGGCGGCCGAACTAGCCATGAAGGATTTGATTATCCGGCTATGGCCCGCCGAGCCGATTCCAAGCAGCTACTTCGGGCTCGTGAAGCGGCTTGTGAGTGCCTGCCCTCGACTTGACGGCATCAAGCGGTCGGTCTGTATAGAGGGTGCGCGAATGGCCTTCGCCCGCGCAAAGGTGCACTGGGGGAAGATGGATGCTGAAAAGCTGATGACCGAGGGACCGCTAGAGGGGAAGGAGCACCGCAAGCTCGAATTATATTATGAAAGTGTCCTGAAAGGATCCTGCCTGGCGGCGGAGCAATGCACCAAGGACATTATATTTCCATGAGTACAATCATGTTGTCCTTTCTAATGTTGAACAAGGTCATTTCTATTATTTATTGCCTGTTATATAAGAGTTTATCCTCCTACGCGGCCGTTTTCACTACAAAAAAAAAGACACATCAGTTACATTTTGGGCCGAACGAAAAAAAATTATGTCATACATATGACACTTCTATGACGATAATTGTGACAAAACCCGGTACCATCATAGATGTGGTGGGATCCTACTTCTATGACAAAAAATGATGACAGAAAATAGGCTTTTTGTCCTGGGCGGGCCGGAGACACAGGTCCATGACATTCATTGGGCCGTCCATGACGGAAAAAACCGTGGTAGAAGCGAGGGGGAGGAAAATTTCGGGGAGTTCCCGGTTACGGTGGGAGGTCGGGGGCCGAGCGATGCGCGTTTCTCTCGTGCACATACGCGCATGTGTGCGAGGCGTTGGCTCTAACTGAACCCGAGCGAGGCGTTGGGCTCTAACTGAACCCGAGCGATTGCACTGTAGGCTACGCATTACTGAACCCGAGCGATCGATCGATGGATGTTAACTGAACCTGTTGAGGATATAGACCTTAGAGTCACCCCCCAGGAGGGGCCGGGTTACTCATGTGGTCACTGCCAGAAGCCCGGTGCCAAGCTTAAAGACGGTGGGCCAAAGATGGGCTTAAGACCCGGATATGGGTTAAGGCCCGTAGTTGCAATCGTTATTATGGTAGAACTTGTAGTGTAAGGCAAGAATAGTTGAGAGTCCGAGCCGGACACTCTTATGAGCCGGCCGGGACTCTGAGAGCTGCTGGGCGTCAGCCTCCCTATATAAAGGGATGACCCGACAGCGGTTTAGGGACGAGAACAATCGCATCGAGAGCCGGGCATAGCAGTTTAGCTCCCTGGTGATCGTAACCCTAATCAATACCACCTCAACTGGACGTAGGCTTTTACCTTCACCGTAAGGGGCCGAACCAGTATAAACCCTCGTGTTCCTTGTCCCGCATTAACCCCTTCAAGCTTCCTAGCTGCGATGGCTCCACGACTAAGTCCTAGCTCGAGGACATCTGCCGTGACAATTCCACGACAGTTGGCGCCCACCGTGGGGCTAGCGCACGGTGGATTTGAGTTCTTGAAGGGCAGCTTCGAAGGGCTCAAGGGATACGCTGTGGGCCGGATGACCAAGAGTCGTCGCGGCAAGCTCTACATCGACGATGCAAACTGGGGCCCCGACGCCGGGTCAATTGAGTATGGGTACCGGGTCCCCTTCGGCGGAATTCATGTTTTCATTGGCAAGATTGGTGAGCCGGGCCCTGAGCCGGATCTCTGCGCCGATCTCATCGAGACAGCTCAGCGTGCACGACCCGCCCGGGCCCGGCCTGCCTTAAGGCGCGCTTTTGTGGGATGTATCCATGGAGGGCCCTCTTATCTATCTGGGTCTGGTGATGAGGCGGCCGCCGGCTCTGACGGCGAGTCGGCCACCGATGAGTCAAACTCGTTGTATCAACTTCAAGATGGCAGGCTCATGGGTTGTTCCGATGGTGACAGTATTCCGGACCCGTTTGAGCCGCCAAGTCAGGTTGGAGTCTTTATGGCTGGCGCGCAGCCTGTTCAGAACCCCGCTGCTGGAGCGGGAAACCCGGTGCCTTCTCCGGCTCAGGTGCTGATGGATCTCACGGACAAGATGACGGCCCTGTTAACCGCCACGGTTGACCCGGCGGATCAAGCTCAGCATGATGCGGAGGTGGCACAGTTAAAATTGGATCTAGTAAAAGCTAAGGAGGAGCTTGCAGAGGAAGGGATCAGGATGGCTGCAGAGAGGGCGGCTCTCGATGCCCAAACTCAGCTGATCCAGGCGCAGTCCTTCCAACTCACAATGGATCAGAACGCGTCCAATGAGGTCATGAGAAGGAGGCATCAAAAGACCCAATCTCGACTCCCTCTGGTTTACGATCCACGCAACCTCTTCAACACGCCAGGAGCAGGCTCTAGTAACCCGCCAGGGGTCATAGTGCCCGGGTCTGGAGCCCCTATTCAGCCACGGGTGATGGGGCCTCCCCAGGTGCCCCCTGGCCTGCCTCAGTACACGTCAATACCCCCGGGTCATTATAATAACCCGCTGGAGAACATGGTCGCTGCGGCAGCACGGCTGGCGGCTCTCCCAGTTGACGGCGACTCTCCGACGACTATTGAAACCCGCCGGGTCAGGGAACTCCTTCAGACAGCACTGGCGCAGCAAGAGGCGTATTCTTACAGCCGAGACAGAATCCACTCGACCCCTCGTCCAGGCCAGAGCCCGAGTTACAGCAGACACATGGTCTCAGCGACCGGTTCAAGTAACGTCCGACGCCATGACCCGCCCCCTGGCCATGGCCCGGCTCATAACGGAGCTTTTCACGCAGCAGACCAGGACAGAGCGCTGCAAGAGGCGGAGCAGGTGCCTCAATTGACGGCTTACCAGACCCCCCCGGCTTATCCAAAGACTTCCGTCGACGTGGGTATCCCCACCAGGACTGGGGGTGTCCCTTGTTTAGTACCAGCTATCCGCAATGAGCGTCTACCCAAGGACTTCAAAGGCCCTAGGAAGGTGCCTAATTACACAGCAGACTTACAGCCTGCAGCCTGGATCGAGAGTTATGAGATGGCTATGGAGCTGCTGGAGGTCAGTGAGGCGGCCATGGCTAAGTATTTCACCATGATGTTAGATGGGACTGCCCGCACTTGGTTGAAAGGGCTACCACCGAATTCCATTGGGTCATGGGCCAGCTGAAAGCCCGGTTCGTCCAAAACTTCAAAGATACCTGTAGGCAGTCTATGTCAATTATGGATTTGACTAACTGTAAGCAGCAGGAGGGTGAGTCTACGACACATTGGGTTCGCCGGGTTAAGGAGATCATACACTCGTCAGACAAGATGGATGCCGGCTCAGCAGTTTTAATGCTGGAGTAGAATTGTCGCTTTGTGCCCCTGAAGATGAAACTTGGGCGGCTTAAGCGCGACTGCAGTGATATGGGTACACTAATGGCGGCTCTTGTCAAGTACGCCGATTCTGATGGTACCAAGGATCCCCCTTCAGATGATGAAAGGACAGGGAAGCTAAAGAAGAATGGCAATGGCAAGGGTCCTCAGCATAACCCGGGGAACCAAGGAGGAGGCAAGCGCAAGGCAGATGGCAGCTTAGAGTTTGTAGCCAACGCCAGCTCACAAGGGAATAACCAGCGACGTAAGGGGAGACCCCCTCCCCGAGGCGGCGGGTCAGGCCCGACGCTGGAACAGCTGTTAAATGAGCCTTGTCCAAGGCACGGCTCTAGAGAGAAGCTAGCGACTCATCTATGGAAGGACTGTGCAATCATGAAGGCCTTTAAGAATTACAACGGCCCGGGCGGCGGCTCAGGCTCCGGCGGCTTTCATGGCCCGGGCGGCGGCTCAAATTCTGGTCCTCAGAACGGTCAAGGGGGCTTTAATCAACAGTCTGGCCAGGGTCATCAATAGCAGGAGGGGGGTTATCAGACCAATCCAAAGCAGCTTAGCGGCGGACAGTATCATGTGTTTACCACTAGTCTGTGCAAGCGAGATCAGAAGCTTCATAAGAGGGCGGTGAATGCTGTTGAGCCGGCAGTTCCGCGCTACTTACGGTGGTCCGAGAAGCCTATAGTGTGGAGCAGGGAGGATCACCCTCCACGGGTGGATAATCCGGGTCACTTGGCCCTGGTGGTGGCTCCTCAGGTGGGAGGATATAAGTTCACTAAGGTGCTCATGGATGGAGGCAGCAGCATCAACATCCTCTATTATGAGACGTTCCGTCGTATGGGGTTGATTGATAAGAACCTCAGCCAGTCCAACACTATTTTCCACGGTGTGGTACCTGGTAAGTCGGCTTATCCAGTCGGCAAGATCGAATTGGAAGTGGCCTTTGGAGACGAGACTAACTACAGAGTGGAGAAATTGACCTTTGAGGTGGTTAAGATAAGAAGCCCGTACCATGCTATATTTGGGCGGCCGGCTTACGCCAAGTTCGTGGCTCGGCCGTGTTATGTGTACTTACAGCTCAAGATGCCGGGTCACAACGGGACCATTACGGTTCACGGCAGCCGGAAAGTGGCCCTGGAGTGTGAGGAAGGCGATGCAGCTTATGCAGAATCTGTTTGTGCAACAGAGGAGTTGAAGTTTTACAAGGACAATGTTGACCCAACTGATATGACCTCTCTGAAAAAGCCGACTACGGAGCATGAGCCGGCAATGAAATTTAAGTCAGCTGATGAGACTAAACTTGTTGATTTCGTTCCAGGAGACCCATCTCAGCAATTTAGCATCAGTGCCAATCTGGATCCAAAATAGGAAGGCGCGCTCATCGAGTTCATCCGTGAGAATAGGGACATCTTCGCATGGAAACCTTCTGACATGCCAGGTGTACCTAGAGAACTCGCTGAGCACACTCTCAATGTTGATCCGAAATTTAAGCCGGTCAGGCAGTTCCTTCGGCGGTTCAATGAGGAGAGGCGGAAAGCTATTGGTGAAGAGGTGGCCCGGCTCTTGGCGGCCGGGTTTATTGTTGAAGTCTTTCACCCAGAGTGGTTAGCTAACCCGGTGCTCGTACTCAAGAAGAACGGCACTTGGCGGATGTGTGTGGATTATACAGACTTAAACAAGGCGTGTCCGGCTGATCCTTTTGCCCTCCCCCGTATTGATCAAATCATTGATGCTACGGCAGGTTGCGCGCGCTTAAGCTTCTTGGATGCTTATTCCGGATATCATCAGATTAAGATGGCAGTGAAGGACCAGGAGAAGACGGCGTTCAACACTCCCTTTGGAGCCTTCTGCTATGTGTCTATGCCCTTCGGACTTAAGTGTGCACAGGCGACTTACCAGCGCTGTGTACAAAACTGTCTTCATAAATAGATTGGGCGCAATGTTCACGCTTATGTGGACGATATTGTGGTTAAGTCCATAAGAGAGGAAACCCTGATAGATGATTTAAGGGAAACCTTTGATAATCTCCGGGTTTACAAGATGATGCTTAACCCGGCCAAGTGTGTCTTTCGTGTCCCTGCAGGCAAGCTCTTGGGTTTTTTGGTTTCTGACAAAGGCATTGAGGCTAACCCGGAGAAGATCAAGGCCATCACCTCCCTGGCTAAGCCGGCGTGTATAAATGACGTTCAGCGTTTGGCGGGTCGCATCGCTGCTTTAAGCCGGTTTATAAGCCGTTTGGGTGAGAAGGCCATGCCATTATATCAGTTGATGAAGAAAACTGATAACTTTGTCTGGAATGATGCAGCTAATACTGCCTTTGAGGATTTGAAGAAGCAGCTGGCAGAGCCTCCAGTCCTTGCTGCTCCGGTTGATAAGGAGCCCTTATTATTATATGTGGCGGCGAACACACGAGCCGTCAGTGTGGCTATGGTGGTGGAGCGCAAGGAGGAGGGTAAGGAGCATCCGGTTCAGCGACCGGTTTATTATGTCAGCGAAGTGCTCATTGAGTCCAAGCAGCGGTATCCGCATTGGCAGAAGCTTGTTTATGGTGTGTTCATGGCGAGCCGGAAACTTAAGCATTATTTTCAGGGTCATCCCATCACTGTGGTCAGTTCTGCCCCTCTTGGTGATATCATTCAAAACAGAGAGGCCACAGGGAGAGTAGCTAAGTGGGCTATATAGCTTGGACCTCATGGTCTCAAGTACGTGCCACGCACTGCTGTTAAATCTCAGGCCTTGGTGGATTTCATCAATGACCGGACAGAGTCACAAGTGCCCGAGCAGAAGCCGGACAACACATATTGGACTATCCACTTTGATGGGTCCAGGCAGTTGGAGGGCTCGGGGGCTGGAGTCGTGTTGGCTTCCCCTAAAGGTGACAAGTTTCATTATGTGCTACAGTTGTTGTTTCCTTGTACTAACAACGCGGCTGAGTACGAGGCCTTGCTCCATGGTCTTCGATGGCTAAAGAGATGAGCTTAAGCCGGGTAAGGTGCTTCGGCGACTCAGACTTGGTGGCTCAACAAGTATCAGGAAAGTGGGATTCCAAGGACCCTCTCATGGCGGCTTATTGCCGCGAGGTTGATGCTATTGCTGGGCACTTTCAGGGTTATCAAGTGGAACACATCGATCGCAGGAAGAACGAGGCGGCGGATGCTTTAAGCCGGCTGGGCTCTCAGCGAAAACCGGTGCCGCTTAACACTTTCCTGGACGTCCTGTATAGCCCTTCTGTTAAGTTGCCTACAGAGGAAGACTTGGCTGTCCCTGACCCGGAGGCACGACTGGTGGCGGCTCTCCATATCATACCAGACTGGACAATGCCATATCTGGCTTACATGACCCGGGGCGAGTTGCCTGAGGATGAAACCTTGGCCAGGCAGGTAACCCGGCGGGCTAAGTCAATGATCGTTATCGATGGCGAGTTGCATCATCGCAGTGTTACAGGGGCGTTTCAGCGTTGTGTCTCCCCTGAGGAAGGTCAAGAAATCTTGCGTGAGATCCATGAAGGGGACTGTGGCCATCACGCCGGTTCAAAGTCTCTTGTGGCCAAGGCTTTTCGCCATGGTTTTTATTGGCTGACGGCTCATGCTGATGCGGAGGACTTGGTCAGTAAATGTGATGGTTGCCAGAGGTTCTCACGACGGGCTCACGTGCCGGCTCAGGAGTTGAGGATGATCCCAATCACTTGGCCCTTTGCGGTCTGGGGGCTTGATATGGTTGGGCCTTTTAAGAGGTCCAAAGATAAGAAGACCCACCTCTTGGTGGCAGTTGACAAATTCACAAAGTGGGTGGAAGCTGAGCCAGTTAGCAAGTGCGATGCAGCCACGGCGGTTCAACTTATGAAAAAGGTGATTTTCCGCTTTGGCTTTCCGCACAGCATTATAACTGACAATGGCACCAATCTCTCCAAAGGCGCCATGGAAGAGTTTTGTCGACGAGAGCATATACGACTTGATGTTTCCTCAGTGGCTCATCCTCAATCCAATGGTCAAGCTGAGAGAGCTAATCAGGAGATTCTGAAGGGCATCAAGCCCCGGCTTTTGGTCCCTTTGCAACGGACGCCGGGTTGTTGGGTGGAGGAGTTGCCCTCCGTGTTATGGAGCATCAACACTACTCCTAACAGATCTACAGGCTTCACGCCTTTCTTCATGGTTTACGGGGCGGAAGCAGTCCTCCCCAGTGATATCCGTCATGACTCACCTCGAGTGGCGGCTTATGTTGAGGCGGATAATGAACAGGCGCGCCAAGATGCTCTTGACTTGTTGGATGAACAGCGTGATGTGGCAGCAGACCGTTCAGCGATTTACCAACAAGACCTGCGCCGTTATCATAGCCGCCGGGTTAAATCCCGGGTCTTCCAGGAAGGCGATCTCATGCTCCGGCTCATCCAGGATCAAACAGATGCACATAAGTTATCCCCGCCTTGGGAAGGGCCCTTTGTGGTCAGCAAGAACTTGCACAACAGGTCATATTACCTCATTGACATTCGGGAGCACAAAGATTCACGTAAGTCGGAGGAAGAGACCCGTCGGCCGTGGAACATAGCTCAGCTTCGGCCTTACTACACTTGAGCCACCGGCTCTCATAATGTACATATTTCTTTCAGCCATGTATATATTATGATAAGCAATAAAGCAGGACCTCTGTCCTTTTTTCTCCTCCAAATGTGCACGTGTTGTTTTCATTGCAAGATTAACAGGATAACTTGAAGGAGGATCCGGCTTATGATCGTATTCGAATCTAGCCGAAGGTAATAAGGTCACTTGGGGGCTTCCTGTTCAAACATGGGTCGTATTCGAACCAAAGTGAACATAGTTGTCGATACCCATTTGATTGGCAAAGTGCCGAGCTCATTGGGAGGTTTTCTTTGATCATATTTGAATCATAGTTTAACCCCTTTGGGAACCGACGTGGATCGTATTCGAATCAGCGTCGTTAAACAATTCTTAAAATCACTTGGGGGCTTCCTGTTCAAACATGGGTCGTATTCGAACCAAAGTGAACATAGCTGTCGGTACCCTCTTGATTGGCATCGCCACACCCACTGGGGGCTATATGATCGTATCCGAATCTTAGCTTAACCCCTTTGGGTCGGGTCTCTGGTCGTATTCGAACCGGAAGCCCCTAAGTTCCTCTGCCTTATAGCAAAGTTCCGTCTGATTATTTCCAAGTATGTACGGCCAGGTCTCATTTTGTCGGCTTAACTTTGGTTTACAGTATGGCTGAACGCAATGGGTGTTATAAGACAAGTAAACCAGAGTTGCGGTACCAACCCTCTTATCCGGGTTATCTAAACCGGAAGTATGCTTGCAGGCCGTTAAGTATGTTTTTACGGCTGTATTCAGGATATCATTGAAGACAAGTTCTTTTGATTCATATTCTGGGTTATCTAAAACTTGTGATTCTCAGGGCGGTAAGCCGCCTCGAGACTTGTGATTTGCCCTTCTATGCAGGATAATTAAGGGCACCTCTTTCGAGGTTAAGAAAAACAAAGGACTGATTATGACCCGGAGAAACATCAAAGAGACAACTTCAAAAGACTTTAGCATTCAATACGTGCGCGATGGCACGGCAGAGATAAACTGTTGCACTTACTCTATTACAAAACTCATCAAATCTAAAAGGGTGGAGCATTGTTTGGTAAACCGCCAGCCGAGTTACGACGCTTGCTGAGTTGAAGTCTCCGGCTCGTTCCTATCTTCTCCTCCGGCTGATCCCAAGACCTGGAAGGTTGATGACTTCCAGTCGATGCCGCTGAGAGCTTCGAATTGGGCTTCCTCGTCAATTAACCCGGCCGGGTCAATCTCCGGGGCGAAAGTGTGCTGACGAGCCGGCGGGATCAAGTTGAGGGCTTCATAGCGAGGGGTTGGAATCCTCTGATTCTCCGCATTATAACCCGGCTGGTACTTGGTCAGATCTGTGTCGTTCCCGATAAGGGTGGCCACCGGGCGTATAGCCTTCACGCAAGCTGCGAAGTCCTTCTGATCGAAAGCTGAGCCGTCTTCCTTCAGGCTTGGATAGCCAAGGGCGATGTCCGCCGGGTCTAACTCCGGCAGGAATGCCTTTGCCTGGCTCAGCACGGCGATTGCTCCGGCTCTTGTAGAAGCCCGTCGCAGCTCTTGAATCCGTTGAGGCAGTACAGCGAGCCGGCGAAGGACTTCTGCCAAGTGAGTCGGCACCTCGTTGGATAAGGCCACCACAGCTAAGGCACGCTGTGACCCGGTGTAGAGCTGCTCCACCAGGGTATACACGGCCTTCAGCTTGGTGACCACGCTCTGGTTGAGGTTGGCACTTCTGGGACCTGTTTAACAGAATCAGATAAGCCGGCGACAAGGATGAATTATGAGATATAAACATTTTAAACTTGATGAAAGCCGGTGAGGCGACTTACCGAAGATGGCGGCCACCATCTGGGAAACCTGGAGCTTTAGGCCGGAGAGCTCGGCGGTCTTCTCGGAGAGAGTCTTCTCCGCCTGTTCAGCCCGAGTCACCAATGCGGCCTTTTCTTTGGCCCATGCCTTCCGCTCAGCGTCGAACTCCGTCTTCAGCTTCTCTTGCGCGGCGATGCTGGACACGAACTTGGCGTTTGCCTTCCGGGTCTCCATCTCTTGCATCTTCAGCCGGCTCGTGAGATCAGCAAGGTCAGTCTCCAGCTTCTTGCCAGCAGCTTGTATAAGTTTCCGGGTTATGGCATGAACAATTACTCTACAAATTTAAAGTCCCAAGCGTTTTCCAAGCAAAGACACTTGGCACTTGGGGGCTAATGCATATTGAACGTTTTCTATCTACATATTGCTGGTTCAAATGGAGTAAGCCGGAACCAAAGTCTACAACGTACTCAGTCATAAGTCGTCGACTTGGGGGCTAGCATGGTACAGGTAACTAAGCAGTAAATAAGAGGACAAAAGGATGTTACCTCAGACTTCTGCTGGATCTGGATCACCATGGCAACCTCGGCGTCCCGGCTCTTGTGCACTTGGCTGACGTAGCCAGAGACGAGCTCTCCAATGCTCAGGTTGGTGTAGTCGGAGAGGTCCAGGTTCACCCGGTGGGGCTGCAGCAACTCCCCCTTAGCGGAGCACTTGGCCAGCACGGTAGGTCTCCCCGGTTCAACGAACTCCGTCCGGGTGATTACCACGTCCGGGTCATTTGTTGGTTGGGTTGAGCCGGAGGCCTCCGGGTCAGCAGAAGCTTCTACAGGCGCCGTGTCCATTGGAGTGGTGGCTTCGGGGGCGGAGGCAGCTGGCGGTTCTTGGACCGTCACCTCCGGCTCAGGCAAATCCGGCACTCCGGCCGACTTGGTTTTCTTCACCCTCTTGGTGAGCTTTGCCTGGGCACTGAAAGAACAACAAAGGTTAGTACAAAAAATATGAGTAAAGATCAAAACAACATGAGATGATTATCGTTACCCGGGTGCGGTCTTGAAAGCCGGCAGATTCGACTGCATAGAGTCACCGGAAGAAGGGGAAGTCTCCTGATAATTTGAGTCAGAAGAATTAAGCGGTTGGCGTATAACACCCGCAAAAGGATGAAAAGGGTACAATTTTGCGATCACCTCGGTCCGGCGTTTCCTTGATGCATCAGGTAACCCGGAGGAGAGGTCAGTGTCCTTGCTGGTCCGGGTGTGCCGCCGGCTCTCATGAACCTGTCGCTTCAAAATAAATTGAGGATCTTGGTAAGCTAAAGGATGGGAAAAGCTTACTTTCCGGGTTACTCTTCGGGTTTTCAGCCTTGGCAAGGGCTCCGAGTCGGAGGAAAGTATTGTTACCTCTTCAACTACCGGGTTACTGGCTCCGGTTTCCTCCTGTTGATAAACAGCATTGATAAGGCGGACGGAAATAAACGACAAGTATAACAAGAGCTTACAGGTTTAGGAATTACCTCAGACTCGGAGCTGTCACTTAGCTGCAACAGCTCCGAAGCAGTGGGCCTACTTCCCTTCTTACGGGGAGCGGCTTTCTTGGCGGCTTTCTTCACCTTTCTGGCCTTCTTGGCCGCCTCATGGTCATATTTGACCCGCCAGAACTTGTCGTCAGCCTGAAAAATACAATGATGATTTCTTCAAACGATTCAGATGAAGGTTATATACAGAAGAAGATAGGATGATCAGATTGGCGGCTTACCACTGGGGCTGGGTTGGTCTTGCAGAAGGGGGCTAACCCGGTCCTTCCACAGTCTGCCAGGCTCTCGTTCAAGAGAGCCTTGGTCATCTCCTCTGCAACGTCTTCAGGAAGATCATTGCGGCTGTGTCTCTGAGGGTCGTCTTTTCGGCCCGTGTACTCACACATTAAGCCGGGGCGGCGGCTCAATGGGATCACCCGCCATGAGATCCAGACCCGGACCAGATCGATTCCATTTAGACCATTGCCCATGAGAGCCTTGATCTTGTTGATGGTGGGAAGCAGAGGCTGGAGCTCCGCCGGAGTCAGTTTGTCTGACAATGGGTGTGTTGACTCTAGACGTGATGGGCGAAAGCCGGGCAGCGGACTTTCATCAGCCGGTGACGTATCTTGGCAATAGAACCAAGTCATGTTCCAGTCCTTTGGGTGGCTCGGCGGCTCGGCATAAGGGAAAAGATAGTCTCTTCGCCGTTGAATGGAGATGCCACCTAGCTCTAGACTTGGTCCATTGGCGCACTCATTCTGACGGTTTAAGTAAAAAAGCTCTCTGAAGAGTAGCAGACTAGGTTCTTCTCCAAGATAAACCTCGCAGAAGACTTGGAAATTGCAGATGTTGGACACTGAGTTGGGTCCTATATCTTGAGGCCGCAAGTCGAAGAAGTTCAGAACGTCTCTGAAAAACTTTGAACCGGGCGGTGCGAAGCCCCGGCTCATATGATCCGCAAAAATTACTACCTCCCCGTCCTTTGGCTGTGGTCTCTCTTCTGACGGGTCAGGGGCACGGTAGGACATCACATCCTTCTTGGGCAGATATCCGGACTTAACAAAATCTGCTAGGGTCTCATTGGTGACATTGGACCTCATCCAGTTGCAAGTAATGGGAGCTTTGGGAGGCATGGTGAAAGTCGGCGGTCTATGATAAAAGGAAAAACGTCCGGGTTAATTATGAGCCGGAGGAAATCTACAGTTCAATGTCAAGGTGGCGGCTTATGAAGGGGACTAATGGTATACACTTAAGTGCATCGGGCTATTTAAGCGGACGGGGGGTTGAGAGTAAGTTGATCGTCTACAGGCCTTATTACAGCTAAGCCGGAAATTTTTATGGCGCATGGCTTTCTTTAAGCCGGACGGTTCTACGGCGCGTGGTTTCTTTAAACCGGAACTATAAACCGCCGGGATTCAATGATTGCAGTTTTTTCCTAAGTGTGGTAAAACAGGTTTCACACATTGCAGTAACTTTTTTGGATCAAAATGGTCGGGCAAAAGAAAAATTTCTCGACCTAGAAACAGAAGCGAGAGAGTTCTTCGGCTCGAACAAAGTTCCTATGCAGTGAAAGGAGAGCTGCTTGCGTGTAAAATGGGTGCTAAACAGTCACCGCAATAGTTCTATGCAGATCTAAGATCAAAAGGAGCAGTAAGAAAGAAAACAACCGGAGTTTCTGGCAATGGTGATGAACTACGAAGAACACGGACGAACTACTCGAGCCCTAGTACGGATCTGCCCTATGGAGTAGCGGAGACTCACCGGAGCTGGAGAGGAGCGGAGGTTGCCGCCGTTTGTCTGGTCCGAGTCAGGGTGATGCAGCGGCCAAGGTTGACGAAGACCGGGGGCGTGACGGCGGTGGGAGTAGCAGAGCTCGGGCAGAGGAGCAATGGCACGAGGAAGAAGATGGAGAGAGAAGTGGCTGAGAGCCCATCGGGCCGGCCTATTTATAAGGCAAGTTCATAAGTGGGCACGAGATTCAAGGAGACCACGGCGTGGTTATCTCCCCACGAAACGCCTCGATTTTGGGGATGACAGTAAAGAAAAAGATCCGTTGCGGATCTGGCGGAGTAAAAAACGGACTTAATGGAAGATGACGTCACGGCGGATTATCCGGAGTCCAGAGGATGACGTCACGCCAGGTTATGGCCTTCACACAATTGTAAGCCGGAGGTTTTCTGTCGAAGGAATGGAAGATTGATATGAGCCGGCTCAAATCAATCTGGGGCCTAATGTTGAGGATATAGACCTTAGAGTCACCCGCCAGGAGGGGCCGGGTTACTCATATGGTCACTGCCAGAAGCCCGGCGCCAAGCTTAAAGACGGTGGGCCAAAGATGGGCTTAAGACCCGGATATGGCTTAAGGCCCGTAGTTGCACTCGTTATTATGGTAGAACTTGTAGTGTAAGGCAAGAATAGTTGAGAGTCCGAGCCGGACACTCTTATGAGCCGGCCGGGACTCTGAGAGCTGCTGGGCGTCAGCCTCCCTATATAAAGGGACGACCCGGCAGCGGTTTCGGGACGAGAACAATCGCATCGAGAGCCGGGCATAGCAGTTTAGCTCCCTGGTGATAGTAACCCTAATCAATACCACCTCAACTGGACATAGGCTTTTACCTTCACCGTAAGGGGCCGAACCAGTATAAACCCTCGTGTTCCTTGTCCCGCATTAACCCCTTCAAGCTTCCTAGCTGCGATGGCTCCACGACTAAGTCCTAGCTCGAGGACATCTACCGTGACAATTCCACGACAGAACCCGATCGAGCGATTCCTTCGCTACTGCTACTAATTGAAGCCGATCGACTGGATGAACAGTGAGCGTTGTGGGGGGGGGTTGGATGAACAGTGAGCGGTGGCATTGCCTCTGGATGAACAGGACCCCGTGGTGTGGTGGAGGGCTGGATGAACAGTAGACGGTGGAGGGGTGCCCGTGGAGGGGTGGTTGAACAGGACCCCGTGGTGTGGAGGGCTGGATGAACAGTAGACGGTGGAAGGGTGCCGGTGGAGTAGCGCGCGGTGGAGGCTGGATGAACAGGAGCCCGTGGAGGCTGGAGGAGGTCGACGGTAGCCCGTGGAGGCTGGAGGAGGTCGACGGTGGAGATGAACAGTATCCCGTGGAGTCCCGTTTTGCGGTACGCCACACCCCTCCCGATGAACAGGACCGCCGTTTTAACCGTAGCAG
>NC_057811.1:55974127-55987827 GCF_018294505.1 Triticum aestivum
TCTGCTTTGTGGTACGCCACACCCCTCCCGATCAATAGGACCCCCGTTTCGACCGTAGGAGGTCCGTTTCGTCCGTTTTGCGGTACGCCACACCCCTCCCAATCAACAGGACCCCCGTTTCGACCGTAGGAGGTCAGTTTCCTCCGTTTTGCGGTACGCCACAACCCTCCCGATCAACAGGACCCCGTTCGGAACATAGGAGGTCCGTTTCCTCCGTTCTGCGGTACGCCAGGCCTCCTTTCCATCGCGTGTTCCGTCCAAGCCCTCCCGATGAACACGACCATGCATTCCGTTCCGACCCAGCCGGTTGGCTCCCACGCGTTCTGTTGCCTCCCGATTACGCATTCCGTTGCCTCCCGATGAACACGACGCATTCCCTTGCCTCCCCATGAACACGACGCATTCCGTTGCCTCCCCATGAACACGATGACGACGCTGTTTCTCCGTTCTGACCCAGCCATGTACACGAGCCCTGGCCATACGTATGCGCGAGTAGGCGTTCGAGACCCTGCCCGATGTACACATACGTGGCTGTATTTTCTTTCTTGCACCCTGGCCGCTGTACGTACGTGTACATGCTACGTGCGCGCCTCTACTACGACACGTGCGCACCTCTACTATGACACGTGCACGCCTCTACATCGACCAGTATGTACGTACACGTTCGCGACCAGAATGACAACGCTACGTACGCTTCGACCAGGTGGGTCCCGACTGTCAGGCACTTCCTTGCCTGCGAAGATGTAGCTGGTGGGTCCCAGCAGTCAGGGGGGCAAATCGTTTTTTTTTTCCGGACGCACTTCCTTGCGTGCGAAGGTGTAGCTGGTGGATCCCAGCAGTCGGGTGGCGAATCTTTTTTCGGACGCACTTCCTTGCGTGCGAAGGTGTAGCTGGTGGGTCCCAGCAGTCAGGGGGGCGAGTCTTTTTTTTCCGGACGCACTTCCTTGCGTGCGAAGATGTAGCTCGTGGGTCCCAGCAGTCAGGGGGCGAATCATTTTTTTCGTGAAATACGGTGGCCCGTCCAGTGGGTCCCCGCTGTCAGGTGGAGGAATAATTATTTTGCGCATAATAAGGATGCACTTCCTTGCGACTGCCGTGGACCTAGCTGTCAGCCTCTCCACGTACAGTCCACGTCCGATGGAAGTCGTTCCTTGACCACGTTGACCATGGCGCGCCGAGAGCACCAGGGCGGTGGACGACGGCGAGGCCTAGGAAGGGGACGACGCGGAGCCGGGGAAGACGCGGCAGTGGATGCACACGCGGAGAGGAGTACGAGGGTTCACTAGTTCGGCTGCGCTGCCGTCGCCGCAGAATAACAGGGGGTGTGGGTGAGTGGAGGGATGGCCTGGCCAGCGGTGGGAGTAGTACGGGGCGGTGAGGCCTACGCGGCAGCACAGCCGGCCACGCCCAGCACTGCTTTGGGCGGCTGGAGCAAGAAGACTAGAGGTTGAAGAAGCACGACGGTCGTTGGATGGACATCGTACGGTTACTGCAGCTAGAATCGTTTATATTGACTAAGTTGACAAAGCCCTTGGTACGTCAACTTAGTAGGCCCATAGGTCAGCTTCCGAAATGGTGCGCCCCAGATGTCAGGGGGAGGAATCATTTTTTGGGCGGGTGAAGCTAGAATATCCGAGATTGAAGAAGAAGCACGGCATCCATTGGATGGACATCCAACAGCCACTGCTGCTAGAACCGTGTGTTGACTATAAGTTGACAAAGCCTTGCATACGTCTCAACTCTGTTTTTTTAGGGGACGCGTCAACTTAGTAAGGCCAGAAGTGTGTGGCAGAGAACTTATAGCCCATTTGAGATTTCTAAGAATGTGTAGCCCATTTTTGAATTCTAATGGAATTTACTACAGCCCATTTACAGTTTGTTAAAAGTACAACCCATTTCAACCAACGGTTCAAAATAGAATTAATAAAATTTCCCATATTTTGATGGGATCCGAAATATTTTTATCCCGAAATGTCTAGTCAGATTAAATACAATTTCAATATAAATTTATATTACATAAAAATCCAACGAAACATTGCGCTCGCAACAATTAATGAAATTAAAAATTTCAATATCCAAAAATAATATTTTATAAAGTAATCACGTGTTTGGTGCATTTTTTAATAGTTACTGCCCAGTTTTTATAATTGCATCCCATTTATTATTTCTTAAAGCCCACTTTCTTGTTAAGCCTAATGCATCCCTCCTAGGAAAGATTTGCAGCCCAGCGGGGCGGAGAATAACAACTTGACCTTGCCTGGGTATTCCTAAAAAAAGTATAGCTGGGCTAGCCCTTTTCAGCTTGAAAAAAATTAATATCTGGGCTGGATATCTGGCCTGGGCTAGACGGGCCACAGCCCGCCCAGTTAATACCTGCAGCGATGTTTTCGTTGTTGTTCAGAGGAGAAAAATTAATATCTAGGCTTAACATCGAAAAACTCTGTAGTGCTCACACCTCAAAAACACAAATACTGCTCGAGCTGCTTGGTCCTAGCTGTCGGCCGCTTCTTGTGCAATTCTCTCGTTTATTGACTACTACATAGGTTGACAATGGTGTGGGACCGTGATGTCAGGAAACCAGGAGGAAGCAAAATAAATTATAGTTATATATATATATATATAATAAGGAGGCACTTGCGTACGTGAGGCTATGGACCTGGTGGGTCCACATTATCATCCTCTCCAAGTAAAGTCATCTCCTCGCCCGTGCGCGCTTTCCGCCTGAAATAGTCAGCGCCGCCTGCCCCGCTTCCCGGTGCAGGCGATTGCTCCGCCTTCAAACGACACAAGTGTCGTCCGTCCGTCCATCTACCGCCCACATTAATGATACGCGGTTGCCGAGGCGGCTACTCCGGCGCCACACGTCCGTCCCTCCGCCCGCACCATTGCTATATAAACTGTTGTGCCGGCCATAGCCGCAGTCATCCGCATTCGTTCCCTTTCTCCTGTCCACACCACTACTACCCACCATGGCTTCCTCGCGCTCCAGCGCTCTTCGGGACGGGCGGACGACGGACCACAAGGAGATGGCAGCCATTGCTGCCGACCGGCTGGCCGGCAGGCAGCCGGAGGACGACAACGTCGCAATGGAGAACATGGTAGTCGGCGATCCGGCGCCAACCCCCTCCTCCGCGCCATCCTCGCCGGTGCATTGCACCATGACCATCGGCGAGGACCGTGCCCAATATATGGACAGGGTGAGGCAGATGCGTGAGGAGCAGTTCCACGAGGCGCAGGCCGACGCCGCCTACAACCACCATCTCCTCCAGGAGCACCTGCAGGCGGAGGAGCAGATCGCCGCGGAGTGGGCGGAGCAGGAGGCGCTGCTCGACTCGTACTGCTCCGCCCGCAAGGGCCGCCTCGAGCGCTGGCGGTACCGCATGCGGGTGGCAGAGGCTGCGGCCGCCTACAAAGAGGCTAGCAAAGAGGGCGATGAAGCGGGCGAGGTGTTGTTTGGCGAGACCGAGGACGAGGCAGAGGACAATGCCGGCTCCGACGAGTCCCGCTCCGCTGGCGTCGACGAGGCCCTGCGGCGCCAACAACGAGGCAGAGGACACCGCCGGCTCAGCCGAGGCCCCACCCTGCCGGCAACATGGGGGAGGATTTCCACCGCTCCGCTGAGGCGCCGCCCGCCGGCAACGAGACAGAGGACATCGCCGGCTCCGCCGAGGCCGCGCCACACAGAAAACAAGGAAGAGTAGAACACGGTAGGTCGCCACCGCTCGGGTCCAAGTAAGGCCACCGCTGCTACCCTCCGGTTGAAGCCAAGCTAGGCGGGTTGACCATTGACGGTCGGTTAGCTTCTTGGCGGCGACGTGGAGTCGGAGAGCTGCGCTGGAGAAGAACGCTGCTTCTACTTAACTGCTGGTGCAGTTGGCTGACTGACACGTGGGCCCAAGAGGCCACATGTCAGTTATGCAACTGCACCTGCAGTTAAGTCACTGAAGCTTCTGTTCGGCTCAGCGGGACACAGGTGGGTAGCTTCGGTTAATTAATTATACCTCCAGCGCACCCCTTTTTAGTTGAAGAATGTATGAAATGTAATGAAATCCGGCATGTTTATGTGAAATCCGACCATGTATGAATGAATTTATTTCGATTAGTTCGAATTCCTGTATCACTGGCATTGGATGAACATGCAAAACAATACGTACTAGCATTATTCCCAAGATGATCACCTCGTTTGCAGCAGTTTCACATGTACTCCCTCCTGTCCTTTCTAGTCGTGCATACAAGTTTTGTCTGCAGTCAAAGTATCTCTACTTTGACCAATCTTATACAAAAAAGTAGGCACTTTCACAATGTGCGAAGTAAAAAGGAACAGAAGGAGTACAAAGAGTTTGAGCAGCTTTTTAGTGTTTCTATACATTGCAATCAAACACACAGGCCTGGCAATTCATAGAGAACATTCAAAACAATCGATGATTATGCATCTCAGCGACTCACATGTCAGAGGCAGTATTTAATTCACAACTAAAGAATAAAGAAAAAAATATCGACGCTGCTGACAGCAAAGGGCGTCCCATTCGAAAATATCAAATGCATGTCTTGCTAAAATCAATGAGCAAAATTTGACAAGGTTGTCCCATTCCAAAATATCAAATGCCTACGATTGTGGAATGGGCAGGGTTTGCCATCAGTTTGGACATTGACATGGCACCTCGTGCTAAATAAACCAGCTGTTCTTTTTGTGCAGTTCCACCAAAATCAACCAAATTCGCGCAAAGTTTGTATGATTTCGCCCTTATATGTTGCAACGCCTTGAACTTATCGGCACCTCCTTTCTTGTGGTGGAAATGAATGATTCGATGTATTCATGAACATTTTGTGCAGTTCCCATTGAAATCAAGCTGAGCACCCCTGTTTGCACAAATACAAAAAAGTGATTAGTATAAAGCAAACTGTACTATGAATTGACAGTTTCAACAGGCACATACAAGGTCCATGTAGAGCACACTTTTAGAAAAATGGAACTCACCAGAAAGAATCCTAGAACAACATTGTACTCACGCATCACAGCAAAAAAATGGAGATTTGTCAGTCCTTCTGAGCTGAAGTTAGTTTGGTCTTGTGGGGAGTAATGTAACCATCCTTCAACTGCTCCTTCTGATGAGAAGATAGACAGGGCTTCTTCATCCTGGCATAATCGGAACTAGTCACTTCACGTACTCCATATTCTTCTTCAGAGGAAGATGATCTTGTTGTGCAAAGACAAGAGGACTACTAAATGCTAGCATCCCTGTTTGCTCGAAAAAAAGGAAAGGAAATATTTACAACAGCACAGATGAAGCACTTCTCAAGGACAATACCACTTTTTCATGACAGTATCTAAACAGTAGCACAACACCAATAGAGATGACAAAGCTCAATCATATGGATGAAATCAGTGGGCGAGTACCAACGTTTGTCAGGAGGCTTATTGTGTAGAGCATACAGATGAAGCACTTCTCCGGAACCATCTGTTGCTATCTACGGTGGTGGCCATGCTTACTATATACTCCTCGATTAGTTTAATGTTTCCAACATCTTCTTGTGCAGTTCCACTAAAATATATGGTATCTTCAAAGAAGATCCCTGTTTGCACAAGTAGAGATAATTACATATTACATTAAGAGTGGCATCAAATCAGTGGCAAAACAATTGCTCGTTCCAGCCATAGCAATAAATTAAGATGCAAAACTATATCATTACTTGTGTCATCACAGTTCCAGTGCTTCATTACAGCACCGGGAGTTGATTTTTGTTTTTCTTCCGCTTGTTCTTCCCCTTCATCACTTGGTTCAATAACAGACAAGCTTCGCCTTCAATGTAAGATTTGGCATGTCAATTAGGGAGCACAAGTATAGTACTAAACTTAATTTTCCGATGAAAGTGGAAAAATACAGGCCAGCAGTTGTGAAATATCCTTATCTTACCTCAATGGGATAATACGGTGCACATACAGATTGTAAGTCTTGTCTCCATTTGTGCAGTTCACTAAAATCAAGCAACATTATCATACAAGTAGCACAACATATGAAAGCACACTGCAGAATCATGTGAAAGAAGGCTAGTACTGACCTCTCATGATGCGGAATTCAAACAACTCACAAGAAGAAGATCTGAACCAAATTCGCCTTAACGGATAGGAAGTAAGATCTCCTCTTGTGCAGTTCCACTAAGATCAAGCAATCAAGCAATGTTGTCGGTGTGACATTTTGGTTGAACAGCACAAAACACTCTTAAAACAAAAGTGTTTTGTGCAGTGCAACAAAAGGTCACAATGGCAACGAGGTGAAGTAGATAACCCTGTTTACACAGAGGTGCAAAGGAAACAATTAGTGGTCAATAACAGTGGATGACACAGAAGCCAACAAAAAGAAGCATCTACCTTATCTAAATGGGAAAGAAAACAAGACAGTAGCATTTCTCAAACGGTGGCATTGATTAATATTAACATAGAGATTATATTAACAATAAAATTCGTTAAACATGTAATTTGCTTTTAACTGTGGCATTGCATCAATTTTCCAGCGGCATTATTAGAGGGTGTTTGTTTACAGGGACATTTTGGTGTAGGGACTAAAAAAACTCCGTGTCAGTCCCATCTAAACCAAACAGGAGGGACTTTTAGGGACTAAAAGTGGGCATTTGGGACTAAAGAAAGAAGACCCCGAGGGAGTCTTTTTGGGACTTTTTCCAATAGTTGCCCCTGCCACGCATCGCACCTTGTCTCTATTAGTTCATTACTAGGGGTAACATGGTCTTTTAGCATGTCATTTAATAACCTCTAGTCCATATTTAGTCCCTGGAACCAAGCAGGTAGGGACAAGGGAGTTTTTAACCAAACAGGGCCTTAGATTAACAACAGCTAATGAGTTGCACGGGACAGTGGATGCACCAGCACCATGTGCATCTACCGATGTACTGTGGTCATGCATAGTCTGTTGCAACAAAGAACAAACAACCAAGGAGCATATTTGTGTTCGTCCCAGTTTTGTTATCTTTAGACACCTTTCCCTATGTGAGCGCAGCAAATCTAGTCCTGCTCAAACTCTACAGCCTTGTCCCTTCCTTTCCTTTTTGAACTAGTACTTTCGCCCCTTCCTTTCCTCTTTGAACCACGTCCTAGATTTATGCGATACAACTTTCCCCACTACTTTTCCCCATTCCTTTCCTCTTTGAACCACGTCCTAGATTCATGCTGTACAACTTTCCCCCTTCATTCCCTCTTTGAACCACGTCCTAGATTCATGCTATATACAACTTTTCCCACTACTTTCCCCCACTCCTTTCCTCTTTGAACCACGTCCTAGATTCATGGTATACATGCAGATAGAGCAATGCATGTGGAGTAAGTAAATTATACCTTAAGGTTCTTGGGGCGTGGTTCGGTGGGCGATGGGACGGCGGCGAAGAAGAAGGGGTCGGAGGCCCTCCCGCGCCACCGCTGGGTGGAAAGTGAACAGCTGCGCCGGTAGTCCCTCGCCGACGGCGACAGCGTTAAGCCTCCTTCCCTTCCCGGCGGACAGATCCTGCCGGCTCTTTGAGCAGCAGTGAGGGGAGAGAGAGGCCAACGAAGTCTTGTTTAGATCTGGAGAGGGCGAGAGAGTGTGAAGAGAGCAACTACAAGCGCTGAGGCTCCAGCGGGAGAGGGCGAGAGAGTGTGAAGAGAGCAACTACAAGCGCTGAGGCTCCAGCGTGTATATATACTGGAGAGAGAGTGTGAAGCGTGCAAACCCTAGAAAACATTTTGACCAGTCAAAGAATCCTCCTGGCACAAATTATGCTCAAGTGTAGTTATCGAACCCGAGACCTCACGTTTGATGAGCGAACAGGCTAACCAGCTACACAACCCTCCCGTTATGTTCAACGAGAGGGAAATAACCTTTTATACATTCCTGCATTCGTGTGACAAGCATGCCGTGTTTTTTTTGTGTGTGTGGGAGTCATTGGGATTTCAATCATAATCGTGTCATGTGGCTTTGGTGGTAAGACTATCCACAGTGGTGCAGAAATAATGCAGCCTTAGTCACCTTACCTCTCTCCAAGTAGTACGTTGGGTCCCACCAGTCAGAGGGTGAAACAAACAAATTAATAAGAAAAATTAAAAGCGCCAGCGGTGTATCTTACCTCACACATCTCGCTACTGCTCGGGAACACTGTCCGATTGATCCCTCTGTTTGCTCACGTACTATTTTAAGTGAATCCTTATTATAGCATGCACACAAATTTTGGGCACTTGTATTCGACTTAAGTCAGTGTGCCACCATATCTCGTATACTTACTACTCCCTCCGTCTAGGTGTAATAAGTCACGTTAGAAGGTGCAACGGGACCAAGGTGCGTGTGTGTGTGTGTGTGTTTAACAGTATGTGTGTGTTAGAGAGAGCGATAGATCGACCTACTCCTACAGAGAGATGTTGTGTAGTGTACGATTTTAGCCGCAAGAGTCAGGTGCATCCTCTCGTTTCTGGGCGTGTCCGGTAGGGACATGCGGACAGCTGCCACGCCCGCTCCTGACCAGCCTGGCCCACCCAAAGCCCCTCCATCGCCCGCGCGCGCTTCCCGCCCGAAACGATCAGCGCCGCTCCAAAGAATCGGTGCCGCATTCATGCCCGGGCAGAGCGGACGCGACCTCTCACTGGCGCAAGAGTGATGGTTGCTTCATCCGTCCAACTTACTGCTGGGTCTATGTGATTTTACGGCTCATTGGTCTTTATTACTGAGGTGGTAGGACTGCTGGATGTCCCACGCTTTCGGCGAAAGGAGGTACTACTACTAGATTACAATTTTCTCCATTCTTACAGCGGAGGCGTGCAAGAGCAGTGAAAACACGCAGGCTCAATGATTACATGGCCCACCTCACACTATCACCGTGCGACACCTAACTCTTTACATAGTACTCCCTACATTCCTAAATATTACTAGATGAGTCCCCGCGCGTTGCCGCGGAACAGCGGTATATCTCTCTGCACAAAATTATCGATTTCATATAACTAAAAAAAACTCTATAACCACATGACAAATGTGGTAGCCAAACTAAATAAACTCCCATCATCATTTAGATCATCCCACGTAAGGAAAAAAGATCAGCCAACTCTTACTGCATAATGGGATTATATTTTTCTTTTTGACATGTTAATGGGACTTCAAAGTTCACTTACATGCATGCTTGCATGCAGACATGTTGATGTGATTTAAAACCCACTCACATGCATGTGCCACGGTATTTCTACATGCTTGCATGTGGCTTAGTGCGGAGCCTCTCAACGTCTAGATCATACGGCTATTATGGACTGATATACTTCATCTAACGGCTACATCAATTTTGATGATGTGGCTCAAGGAGAGGATAGAGAATTCCTAGTAGTGGGGGCTAGCTATTACTAGTAGATAAGTCTTTGTAGAGATTCCACTACATACGGAACAAAATGAATGAATCTACACTTCAAATGCATCTATATACATCCGCATGTGGTTCATGGTGAAATCTCTACAAAGACTTATATTTAGGAACGGAGGAAGTACTAGTATAGTACGTACTGTAATTTATCAGCGAGATAAATTTGTACAATGCTATGAAGCTTCCAGCTTCTGTTACATGTATCTTGCGTCCAAGGTTGCCCGTTGCAACATTTCATCAAATACAAAGGAGACTAACATGCATGCTATTGCATCTCAATGATTGACAGATCATAGCAAATATGTACTCCCTCCGTTCCAAAATAAGTGTCTCAACTTTGTGCAAACTTTAGTACAAAATTGTACTACTACTAAAGTTGACACTTATTTTGGAACCGAGGCAGCTAAAGAAAAAAAATAATCCATGCAGTCCCTAGCCCTTGAACCGTGAACCCTGACCAGGCTTCAATTTGCTGGCAACGTTCGAGCTTCCTAATAAATGAAGTTTGCAACCTTTTGACCATCGGATCATTTTGTGCAGTTTCACCAAAATCGAGATGAGCATCCATGTGGCAAAGAAATTGAAGAAGCGTGATTAGAATAAGATTACTGGGACTAGTTGATGAGACATAAACTCATCACAAATACAGTATGTAGAAGCCAGTAGAGGTATGTGCGGGGCAAAGAAGTAGAGAAATATCCACAGGGAGTGATGTGGGCAGCTGGAGCAGTGGTGCAAGCCGGCTGTAAAGGGAGTTGTACCTGAGGGACGTAGCTCAACCTTGAGGAGGGCGGCGGGAGGCGGCAACTGCCCACGTCACGGTAGTGAGCAAGGGACGAAGGCAACCTCACCGGCTTTGTGAGAGAGAACGGCGGGGACCCCTGATCAGGACGTGCCGACAGTGGGTTTTCGCCGTCGGCGACGGCCACCGCATCTACACTAAGCATCCACCCCTTCCCCAAGCGGACGTTATCCGCCGGGGTGTTAGAGATGTGGCCACAGTCGTTTTGTGCGAGAGAGTGTGAAGAGAGCAACCCCAGCAAGCAACCGTGTAGGCTGGCCCGTCCTGACTATGTATATAGTGGAGCGGTTTCCTTTTCTCTCCATATGAACCTATCATATTGCGTACGTGCCACTGAAGAAAAAAACTTTATTTATAAATGACGCGGCACCTACTACTCGTTCTCCTATAACCTTGCGATTGGCTCTTCGCCTCTTCGGGAAGTCGAGCAATAATGGTAGTGCAGTATATATCGTTCTGGCTATATGAGACCGAATGAATTGCTGCACGTCCACCACGTGGGCGAGGGTCGAGGGGCGAGGGAGAGTGCTACATACGGAGCAAAATGAGTGAATCTACACTCTAAAATACGTCTATATACATCAGTGTTTGGAGTATGTACTAGTAGTTCATATTGAAATCTACTAAAGGACATATATATTCCAAATAATATGATATAATCTCTATAACCAAGGTAGTAGGGACGAGGAGTAAACGGAGGGAGTAGTAAATTTTTCTCCTCGTCCTGCGAGCCACCGCGCGCATGGGCGAGGGAGCGGGCGTAAGGCGGAGCAAGCTGCACCTCATTTTGCGAGCCACCGCGCCCGTGGGCGGGGGACACGACGTACTAAGCAAGCTTCTCCTTGTTCTGCGAGTTGACGGGATACATCAAAAGTACTCCAGTGTATAGAGCCTTGCCTCTAAGGTAGGCCCCACATGGTTTGCCTCTTTTTTTAACATAACACGTCAAGTCGCAATTTGTTTGTTCACCCGTGGTAGACGATCCTCCCTCCACCAAGTGGACAACCAGTACACGTGCCAAATTACCGCGTGGGCTGCCTTTTCGTACAGAAATGAGCTCCACCGTGTACCCGCGCGGGTGTGGTTGGGAAAGAGACGGGAGTACGTGCGCCGTGCATGCACCTCTTCTCTTCGTGCACGTCCCCCACCTACGTGGGTGTGTGTGAGAGATACAAACCGCGTTCGTGAGTGTTTTTTGTTTTGGGGTGGGGGTGGGGTGGGGGGTTGATTTCGTGAATTATTTGTGGGAATATGTGTCGATGACATCTCAAACAAAATTTTGCATGCAATGTGTGTGAAATGGAGGCCTATCCATATCATACATAGAGAGTCGGGCAATCCACGAGAAGAGAGGGAGCGGTCATAGCTATCGATAGAGTCGAAGAGAGGATCATGTGGGTGGGTGCGAGATCGATGAAGAGAGCCATCGAAATTGTGTGTGTGTGCAAGTCAAAGATATAGGGCGACTGGCCTACCGGAACGTTAGAGGGCACATGTCAAGTTTGTGTGTGGCAGGGAGACATGACTAGAGCGCTCGATGTATCGGTGTGTGGGGGGGAGGGGTAGGCAGAGGCCTAACTATAGAGGTAGAACGACTCGTATATGTGTTGAGAAGGAGAGACCCAGCTATGTCTTGAGGGAGATCGGTCGACATCCATACATAACTGAAGGACGGGAAATATGATGGGACAGAGAGAGAGAGGAGAGAGAGAGTGTCGGAGTAATTGGACACGGGTATCCCGAAGACGGCAAGACAATATTTCAAGACATCGGGGCTAGCAAAGCCCCTCAGTCCGACTGCCCGGCCGCTCCTGCCGGCTCCCCGTCCGACTGCTCCACCCGGCCGGCTGCCCGGCCGGCTGCCAGCTGACCGACTGCGCGGACTAGCCGGCTGCCGACTGCAGTCCGACCCGGCATCGACAAGACCCCGACGAGACGGCCATACCGCAGACAAGACAACCGTACCGCGACACCGTCATGTATAGTGTCACTTGTCCCCTGGCACTATTCATGAAGTGACCTAGGGGACAAGCATGACATGCACCATGCCTTGCTCCCATACCTCCACATAGCTTAGATAGTAAGCTAGCCTCACACTATAAAAGGAGACACACATCCATCCATCCATGGGATGGACTCACACGCCACACACAAGCAAGCTAGCTAGCAAGAGAGCTAGCTAGCCATCCATCCATCCATCCCCACGGGCAAGCATGCCCAAGCACACACATGCGGCCATGCTCATGGCCGGCCACTAAAGCATGCTTTGTGCATGCATATATGGAGCCAGATGCCCATGGCACTGCCCCCAGATACAGCTCTAGGAGCACTTTGTACTGCCCGATGCACACCCCAGATATATATACTCAGACATGCAGGAGTAGGGGTATTATCTCTCCAGAGAGCCCCGAACCTGGGTAAACTAGCGCGTGCTACTCGCATACCCGCTCCCGGTCCTATCAGCAGCAATCTTACCCTCACACAAAGCCCTTGTGGCATCTGTCGACTCACACCCCCCCCGTGAGAATACCACGACAGTTGGCGCCCACCGTGGGGCGGTACTATGCTACCGCGCTGCTGCTGGTTTTGCAGTCCGGGCGGGACCATCTTCGCCATCACCACCGCGGCGTCGCGCCGTCCCTCCGATAGCGGCCGAGGGCTCGATATCGACACACCCTCAGAATGGCCGCGAGGGGCGGCGCGTCCTCGCCGTAGGCCTCGCCTTCGTCATCATCACCGCGGCGTCGCGCCGTCCCTCCGATAGCGGCCGAGGGCTCGATACCGACACGCCCTCGGAATGGCCGCGAGGGGCGGCGCGTCCTCGCCGTCGGGACCATCTTCGCCATCACCGCCGCGGCGTCGCGCCGTCTCTCCGGTAGCGCTCGGGGGCTCGACTTCGACCCGTCCGCGGAGCGGCCGCGCGGGACGGCGCGTCCTCGTCGTCGGCCTCGCCGCCTTCGTCATCATCACCGTTGCAACGCCGATCGTCCGTCCGCGCACGCGCCGCGCGTGCGGTGCCTCGCTTCGGTCGGCCGTATCGGTGCGCGCGCCGTGCCACGTCGCCCGCGTCCGCTCCCCTCCGGGCTGCGCCTAGCTCGGGCTGGAGTGCGCGTTTGCTGCTCCATCCGTAGGCATACGCTACTCATACCATATCCCGTACACTAGCCATACATTGCCTCGCTTTGCTCCAGCGGGCGGCCCCGGCCTCCTCCTACGCCGCACGAGCACCAGCGTCGGGCCACGCCCGAGCTCCTCCGCCTGCGCGTGCCCCCGTGACCTCGACCGCCGGCTGCCGCCCGGCCCATCCGCCTCCTGCCCCGCGCCCGGCTTCCGCGGCCTCCGCGCGGCCAACCCCGAGCTCGGCCCCTCTGCATCGGCCCGCACCTCCACAAACATGTGCCCCGGCCACCGCCACCCCAACCGGCTCCGGGTCCCCGCTCCGAGTCGCCTCCGCCTGCGGCTGGGCGCCCCGCTTCGGCCGTCTCTGGGTCTCACGCCGGCCTCTCCACCTCCT
>NC_057811.1:55988876-55991468 GCF_018294505.1 Triticum aestivum
CGGGTCGCCTCCGCCCCCGCCGAGTCGCCCCGGTTCGGCCTCGCCCGCCTGCCTGCTCCGGCCTCCCCAGCACCGGCTCCGTGCTGGCCGGCTCCGCCAGCTCGCCGCCTTGTCGACCCGCCCGCCTGCCGGCTCCGGCCTCCCCCGGTCGCGCTCGCGTCCCCCTGTGCGCCTACAGGCCCTGGCTGGCCCCTACCCCGCGCGCTCGCCGGCTCCCGTGGCGGCTGCATCCCGCCATCGTTCCCCGCAGCCGGCTGCACAAGTAGCTGGGATGTAAAAAGAGAAAGAAGGAAAAGGAGAGGAAAAGGGTCGTCTGCCTGCTGTAGCCGGCTGCTCGTGCAAAGGAAGAGAGGGCCGACTGCCCAACAAAAAAGAGAGAGAGAGAGAGAGAAAGAAGTCGGCTAGGACAAAGAGAAGAATAGAAACACCCGTCCGGATGATTCGTCCGCCTGCTTCGCCACTCGGACGGTCAGTCGTGACCCACGCTGTCGGCAGTGCCAAGCCGGCTGGTCTGCCTCCTGCTCCGATGGCGCACCCAGCGGGTGCGCTGACGCGCCCCCGCGAGGAGAGAAGACAAAGTAGTCGCCGGGAGATCCGGCCCGACTGCTCAGCAGTCGGCCCGAATCTCGGGGGCTACACCCAGCGGGTGCGCTGACGCGCCCCCACGAGGAGAGAAGACAAAGTAGTCGCCGGGAGATCCGGCCCGACTGCTCAGCAGTCGGCCCGAATCTCGGGGGCTACACCCAGCGGGTGCGCTGACGCGCCCCCGCGAGGAGAGAAGACAAAGTAGTCGCCGGGAGATCCGGCCCGACTGCTCAGCAGTCGGCCCGAATCTCGGGGGCTACACCCAGCGGGTGCGCTGACGCGCCCCCGCGAGGAAAGAAGACAAAGTCGTTGCCGGAAGATCCGGCCCGACTGCTCAGCAGTCGGCCCGAATCTCGGCGGCTACACCCAGTGGGTGCGCTGGCGCGCCCCCACGGAGACAAGAGAAGAGTTTCGTCCGGCTGCCAGCAGCCGGCAGAAGAAGAAAAAGGGCGCTGCAAGACGCCTCGCCGCCTGGCCGGTCGAGCTTGACCGGCCAGGACCCTCCTTCGAGCGACCGGGGGCTCGAAGGCTACACCCAGCGGGTGCGCCGGCTCTCTTCGGCAAACCCCGCCTCGGCTACACGAAAATTAATGTGAGCTCCTCACCCGCATATTTTTTCACCGCGAGAGCACGGATAACCTCGAGCGAAGCTTGGGGGCTATCTCCGCATTTTATTACAGTTGCATCACTGTTCGCCCCGGCGCCAGCCAGAGTTGGCCCGGGGGCTGGCCGCTTGGCCTGAGACGTTAGTTCCCGCAGACGGCTTAGTAGCGTGCGCGGTATGAAAAGCCCACTCTTAGTCACAGACCGCGGAGCGGCTGTCCGACTGGCAAGAGTGAACGCTGGAGGCCACCCACGCGAAAAAACGTCCGGGAAGAAAAACGCTTCGGGCGACCCGACCATTTTCTTTATGAGTATCTACTCTGTTAAATTCGCTCCCAGAGTCTGAGTATTGTACACTCCACTCCGCGGCCCACTCTCAGCCACAGACCGCAGAGCGGCTGTCCGGCAAGCGAGAGCACAAGCCAAAGAGCGGAGGGAACATGAAAAAGATTGAAGGGGGCTCGGACGAAACCGAGTCGGCACCCTCCGCATAAAACTTGCAGTGCTAAAAAGCAATCATTTGATATATCTGCATGGACTAACTTTGTCTTTTGCATGATCATTTCCATGAACACTCGCGAAAAAACCTCCGCCCGACTTTGCCAAGTTGCCCGGAGGCTTGGGGGCTACTGTCGGAGTAATTGGACACGGGTATCCCGAAGACGGCAAGACAATATTTCAAGACATCGGGGCTAGCAAAGCCCCTCAGTCCGACTGCCCAGCCGCTCCTGCCGGCTCCCCGTCCGACTGCTCCACCCGGCCGGCTGTCAGCTGACCGACTGCGCGGACTAGCCGGCTGCCGACTGCAGTCCGACCCGGCATCGACAAGACCCCGACGAGACGGCCATACCGCAGACAAGACAACCGTACCGTGACACCGTCATGTATAGTGTCACTTATCCCCTGGCACTATTCATGAAGTGACCTAGGGGACAAGCATGACATGCACCATGCCTTGCTCCCATACCTCCACATAGCTTAGATAGTAAGCTAGCCTCACACTATAAAAGGAGACACACATCCATCCATCCATGGGATGGACTCACACGCCACACACAAGCAAGCTAGCTAGCAAGAGAGCTAGCTAGCCATCCATCCATCCATCCCCACGGGCAAGCATGCCCAAGCACACACATGCGGCCATGCTCATGGCCGGCCACTAAAGCATGCTTTGTGCATGCATATATGGAGCCAGATGCCCATGGCACTGCCCCCAGATACAGCTCTAGGAGCACTTTGTACTGCCCGATGTACACCCCAGATATATATACTCAGACATGCAGGAGTAGGGGTATTATCTCTCCAAAGAGCCCCGAACCTGGGTAAACTAGCGCGTGCTACTCGCATACCCGCTCCCGGTCCTATCAGCAGCAGTCTTACCCTCACACAAAGCCCTTGTGGCAT
>NC_057811.1:55991646-55995943 GCF_018294505.1 Triticum aestivum
GTGAGAATACCACGACAAAGAGGGAGGGAGAGGGAGGGAGAGGGGTAGAGTGCTGGATGGGTGACGGAGTTGCTTCTCGAAGATGGTGGGAGAGGCCTACTAGACAAACTGAGGGTGGAACTGCAATGTTATCAATAAGAGTGGGGATGTGTTTCTGTGTGTGCCTGTGCATGATAGATCTGTCGGGACGCATCCATGGATGATGAAGGTGAACCATGTGTTTGGTAAGCAAACCTAACTAGATCGGTAGATCAATTGTTGTTTGTCGGAGGAAGGGAGAGACACAACTAATGAGGTAGATCGATTGACGTGTGGGTAAAAACGAGTTATAAGGACCTAGCTAGCTATATGTATAGCGAGAGATCGTTCGGTGTACGTCCATTTGTTAGAGGCAAATAAGGCCCGGCGAGACGGATAGACAGAGAGAATGGAGCTAGGAGGTGGTGCGAGTTCATATAGTGCACATAGTTCATATAGTACACATAGTTCATATGTAACTCGAGACTAATCATGTGCTGTGCTGTGAAGATAATACACAAACGATGGTTTAACTTGACAATAATGATGATTGTAGATCTTATTAAAATAGAGAAATGAATTCAAATGCTTTGACTTCACAACAATCATTACTGTAGATCTTATTCAGATAGAGAAACGAATTCAAATTTAGTTCATATTGAAGCGGTAGTATATACGTTTGGAATGCACTAAAACGTTCATTTGAGTAGCAGGTTGCATGCATTATACACGTAGCAAAATAATTTAATTGAACATAACATGAATTCAAAGTTTTGAATGACATTTGTAGTGCGCATTGATTTGGTACAGTACACGTTAGTCTTGTCCGGAAATTTCAACCCGCGCCTTGTTAGCCCAAAATATTTAAGATATATCTTTGTCTCGTTGTGCTCCGACAACTCCCTCCATCTCAACCCACGCCTTGCTATTCCGAAATTACAACGCGCGCGAAAACTCCCACCTCCTATGAAATCCCGACACGCGAAATGCCTGTGGTACCCCTGAACCGAAAGAACTGCCTCAAATCGGTGGGGGTACTTTCGTAACTTACCCCACATTTCGGACAAGCGCGTCTCTAAGCCATGGTTCCCCACTGCCATCCCATCCGCCCACCCATTCGTACACCGAGGCCGCGAAAACCCGCGACGAAAACCCACACCCTGTTCCGTCCGCCACCCAGCCGGAGCCTCTTCCCCGACGACGTCGTCCATAGCAACACCTCGACGTCCCTCATCCACCGTACCGGATGAGGATCCGTCGTTGATCTCATCGTCCCGCCGGTTCAGCCACCCCGTCCTCCACTTCCAAGGAGCTGCCCCGACGTTCCCCTCGTCTTTCGCGCCACCTCCATTCCCACGCCGCCGTCTTCACCTGCACCACCAGAAGAGCATCATCATCACCGTTTCCTCGGATGAAGTTGCGGCCTAATCGGCACCACCAAAGAGGTTGTACACTAATCGCCGTATTTTCTTCTTGATTCGATCTCACGATGCTGCCGGCGCTCGGTCCCGAGCCGACACGGCGTGGCTCCATCCACGGCGGCATCGCCGGCCACTTCCTCCACGGCGTCGCTCCCTCGGCGGCGACGTCCACATCGGTAGGAGCTGCTGCTGCTTTAGCTCTCGCTCGCGCTGCTACTCTGCTCTTGCTCTTGGTCCCCTGCCTGGTCTGCTCTTGCTATTGCTCTTGCTCACGCTGCTGCTCTCGCTCTTGCTCTTGCTTCCGATGCTGCTCCGATTTAGCTACACTTCAGTCGACTGAATCGACTTTTGGGTCAGTCGATTTTCAGGGGGTGGGGGGGCTCGCCGGGGTGAAGGAAGAACCAGCCCCAGCGGGGAGGGGGGCTCACCGAAGAGGTACCCCACTATCTATCTTAGGGTTTAGGATGGGGGCGGTGGTCGCCGGCGGTGGCAGGGCGTTGGCGGGGCGGTGGCGTGGGGATCGCCAGAGAAAAACCTTGGCACGGGGGGCCTAGAGGGATGGCCGGAGTGGCGGAGGACCGGCGGTGGGGAGTGTTTTCGGGGCGGGCGGGGCGGCGCACCGCCGGTCGCGGGCGGCGGGGGGCTGCTGTTTGGTCGGTGGTGGCTGGCGGCTCAGGGGGGTGGAGGTTGAAGATGAACCGCAGGCCCTTGATTTCATATCCAACGGCTGCAAAATCGACTGACCAGAGATGAAAAAGTCAGTCGACCGACGTGTAGCCTCACCTTGCTGGTGCGTTCAGTTTCGACAGCAAAATTCAGTTTCGACGGCAAAATTCAGTTTCGACAGTTAAGTTCAGTTTCGACAGTTAAGTTCAGAGATGAGCGACTGATGTATTTTACATCTAGCACTTTGAGGTTATGTATTTTACGTCATGTATTGGAGATGCTATTAGAATTCCACTCAGGTTAACGTTGTTCGTTGTCTCTCTTGTCCTGCTTCAGCCTCGGCGTCGTACAACTCACCAGAGCTGCTCCAACGACGAAACCCTCCATCACAGCGGAGCAGTACCTCGGGCTCCATCTCCAGACGCCTAAGATCTTCTTCCCCTCCTCCGACAGCAAAGTCAGCCGGAGCATCCTCACCGGCCAACCCAATCACGCTGAGATCGACATGGCTTCGCCAAAGAGGTTGAACACTTGTTGCATCTCTTTTTTACTCTACATGTTATATATATTGTCCACTGAGCACACGGATTTGTTCCTTTAGTGTCTCCTTGAAAGAAAAAACGTAGGAATTTTAATTTTCACTTGTCCTCCTTTTCAAATTCCTATTCATGAAGCACAAGACTAAGAGATAGTAGCATAATAGCATTATAACCGTACATTTTCTTGTGGTTTGACTTAATCTCACCATGCTTCTTTGCATCATGTGATCTTCCAATTGTTGTGAATCAAACGCCCAGATTGGCAGAAATCCTGTGTTTTTAAATTCTCTATTTTGCACGTGCATTCCTATCCTATTCCTGTCTATTTCCTATCCCTGCATTGTTGGAATCCTCCAATTCAAATGAGCCCTTACAGAATTACTTCTCATACAGATAGTTGTCAAAGAAAACCTTGCGTGGTTTGTCCCGCTCCTGCTGCGCCGTCGTCCACCCCAGCTCAGCTGCTCCAACGACAGAAGGGTCCAGCACAGCAGGGATCCGGCCTCCAGACTGTCTTTCGCCGCCTCAGATCTTCTTCCCCGCCGCTGGCAGCCATGAAAACTGCATTACCATCATCAACCGAGCACATGACCTCGAGGACTACACGGGTCCGCAAGAGAGGTCGCACTCTTTCGTGTCTGCTTACGTTATGCATCGCTTAATATTACATGCTACTTTATCGTCCTGTTCACCGATTAGACTCTGAGTCGGCTCCAAACTAATGGTCAAACTTGAGTTTTTAAATGGTTGTGGGGTACATATCGGGGCCGCTATCAATAGTATCTATCTACTATCTGGTTAATCTCCGGTGTCTACTATGAGTTTCATGTTGGGTGGGAAACAAACAGTAAAGAAGCCATTATCTGTATTTTTTAACTGAAGCCATTATTTGCCTGCTATTATTGGTTTTGGGTCTATCCACAGGTTGCTACCATCACTCTGGATTTCTGCATGCACTCCTTACATAATCTCACTATGTTTTATTCCTATGCATGACAGTTATTGTAAACAATGGAACTGAACATGTAGAGCAAAAGAGACGAGCCTTGCGTGGCAATAAAATTTCATGCAAACGTCGCTCCATGGTAGGCGCAAAGGCAGCCCCCCCTCCACGCATTTCGTATTGTAATCGAGAGGAAGATATCTGTTCTGAGGGGGATTCAGAAGGAGAAGACAACTCCTATTTACCCCCTGAGGTCTTCGCTCTAACTTGGCATGCTGATGTTGGTTATATCATGCATATGGTGTCTTGGATTGCTTACTTTATACATCAAATATGTCATCTGCTTAGTTTAGACATCCTTTGTGCGAATGCCATCTGTTTAGTTTATTCATCGTTTATGTGAATTATGCAACGCCATCTTGTTTAGCCAGGCATCATATATGTGAATTTTGCAATGCCATCCTGCTTAGCCAGTCATCTTATATGTAAATTATATCAGGCCATCCTTTTTTTCGTTACATATTTCATTTGTCAACAATGTTAGTACATTCAACTGCTCTTCGTGTGCATCAGCCATTTGACACGGTGATGGCAAATTCTGCAGTGAAAACAAGGTCTTCGGAGCAGACTATGCTATCTGACGAAGCGCATATCTCGCTGGTTACGGATAGCTCCTCAGAGGAGGATTCAGAGACAGATGACCAATCCTA
>NC_057811.1:55996345-56005309 GCF_018294505.1 Triticum aestivum
CTATCCCCCCCCCCCCGAGGTGTATGCTCTAACTTGGCAGGGTTATGTTGCTCATATCGTGCGTATGGTGTCTCGCATTGCTATGTCATTTGATTAGTTTAGACATGCTTTGTGTGAATGCCACCTGTTCAGTGTCTAATTACCATATATGTGAATTATGCATTGCCATCTTGTTGCAAGACATTATATATGTGAATTATACAATGCTATCTTGTTGTAAAGGCATTATATATGTGAATTATGCAATGCCATGCTGTTTAGCCAATCATCATGTATGTGAATTATATCATGCTATCATTTTTTTGTATTACGTGTTCCATTTGTCGACAACATTTGTATATTCAACTACTCTTCCTGTGCATCAGCCATTTGAAGCGGTGATGGAAGTATCTGGAGTGAAAACAAGGTATTCAGAGCAGACAATGCTCCTTGCTGAAGCAGACATCTTGCTGGTTACAGAGAGCTCCTCAAAGGAGGATTCAGAGACTGATGACCAGCCCTATTTCCCCCCTGAGGTCTATGCTCAAACTTGGCAGGGTTATATTACCCATGTCATGCATGTTGTCTTGCATTGCTTAGTTTTTACATCATATATGGATTGCCGTCTGCTTACTTGCTTACTATATAAATCATATATTTGAATTATATCATGCCATCATGTTTACATAGTACATACACATCATCTATCTGAATTATGGCATGGCAACCCATTTAGTAAAGACATCATATAGTTATATCATCTCATCATGTTTAGTGTTTACAGTCATCATATTTTGAATTATGGCATTCTATCTGTGAATGTATGTGAATTATGGCATGCCAACCTATTTAATAAACACATTATATAGTTATGTCATGTCATCCTGTTTACATAGTCTCATATTTTGAACTATGTCTTTCCATATTTTTTATTTAGCCATCATAATGTGAAATTGTGTCATGCTATCCTGTTTAGTTAGCCATCATATATGTGAAACTGTGTCATGCTATCCTGTTTGGTTAGACAACATAAATATGAATTATTTCATGCCCTCTTTTATTCCCCACTATCCATTACACATGTCTATCATACAATGTCTATACTTTCAATTAGTTTTCTTGTTTATCAGCCATTTGAATTGGAGAGCGTGATGGCAATATCTAAGGGAGTAACAACACGGTCTTCAGAAAAGATAGTGCTACCAGTTGATGCAGATAGAACCACGGTTGTACTTCCCCAAGGACCAGATCCACCACACATAACCCAGACTCTCGCAGATTGTACCCCTACCCAGTTGGATAGAGAACCAGCTACACCCCTTCTAAACCCAACCCCGGCAGATAGTAACCCAGTTCCAGTTGACACAGCACCATCTCCACCACAGAGCACCCAAACACGAGCAGTTAGTAAGGGAACTGCAGTGCCCAAAGCACGAGGACCACCACTCCGAATCCCAACTCAACGCTTAAAGGAGAAGAAGAGTTGTTCTTAGGTCAGGTTCTGTAGCTATGGTTCATACTCCTTTGAAGGATGGAATTGAAACTCCAATGGCGCAACAGGTATGTTTTAAACCTGTTTCTTTAACTGGTTTGCTGTTGTAACCTACTCTATGTTGATTTCAGTTTCAATTGAATAAACGGTTATGTTCTCATGTCATGCACATTACAAGTGTTGTTATTGCTCTATAGTTACCCACACTTATATTCTGTCTATTCTGCTTTGTCTTGAACAAATATTATTTGAACTGTGTCTCTATCTTGATTTGGTAACAAAAACTAGAATGATATAGACCATAAAGTGACCATGGTACATAGATATACGTTTGTTTCATGCTGTTATCCTGTCCACTTTACTACTGAACTCATTTACCAAAATGAGTTTCATATACAATATGGTAAACATGTGATGTGTCTGCTTGTTTCTCTTTTAGAATGCGGACAAAATATTGGAGAACAGTACCGCGTTATCCAATGGTAAAGGAAGTAATGAGGATAAGGTTCAAGATAGTGAGACATCCCTGTTGGTCTCCAAGAAAGTTGATAAAAACTATCTTGACGACAGTGAGGGAACCCAAAAGTCCTGTCTTGATGTAGTGTTCGAGTCACTGGCCACTACTGCTGGCACAAGCTCTTCGAACTCGCTGCCTGAATCAGTTCGTCTTCTTGAGTCTCAACTTCAAGTTGAAAGACATCGATCAGATGTGCTGCGACAGGAAGCTGAAGGACCGAGGAAGTCCCTGCAGAATTCAGATGCATATTTTCTGGTGCAACAGCAAGCGCTGGAGGATTTAAGCGCCAAACAAGAGAAAGTTAATAAGCTTGCTAAGCATCTTGCCAGCATTATGGGTACCCAGGATATTGTTTCTTAAGATCTTCTGAAGTGGTTTCAGTTCTGGATTTGTTTAGCTGCGGCGTTTATTTGCGCTAGTCGCCAACTTTGACAACCAGTGTATATGATATGCTGCTTTGTTCCCTATATTTGCACTGGTGGCGAACTTTGATGCCCAGTGGATGTAATATGTGTAATAGCCGTGATAGCCTAGCGTTAGTTGCTTGCTTATTTATTTCCTTGTTGTCTTGTTTATTTGTTTGCTTGTAGTCATTGTAGTTCTTTTTCCGCGGTTAGCTAGTGGCTGCAATAACCTATTTTTTAAAACTAGGCCACAATAACCATGGGCTAATATTTACTGTAGTGACACTGGGCCTCCTACTGGCCGTAGAAACAGTGGGCCTTCTATGGGCCGTAGAAACAATGGGCCTTCTACGGGCCGTAGAAACAATGGGCCTTCTGCGGGCCGTATCATCAATGGGCCTTATACGGGCCGTATGATCGATTGGCCAAACATGGGCCAAACAGACCGCATTATGGCCGTAAACGGGCTAGAGTTGGAATCGTCCGTTCATGGGCCGACCATAACGGGCCATCGTTAATAGGCCGTATTTGGTGATGCTATGAAAATGGCCCAACAGACTAACGGTCCACAAACGGGCCGACTGTAACGACTGGCTGAATTTGGCCCACAAGCAGAAAATGACAGTAACGGGTTGTAAGTAACCGAATGCTGCAAATGAGCCCAAGAATAAATGGACCCTCAGGAGGCCGAAAGTTAACTTGGGCTGGAAACGGCCCAATGGAATAACGGGTCGTTAATGGGTATAAAGTGATACACTGTTCATTACGGGCCAGTTTCACCACGGGCCATTAATGGGTGTAAAGTAATACACTGTTCATTACGGGCCAGTTTCAGCACGGGCCGCTAATGGGCCAAGAGTTACAAAGGGCCTCATATGGGCCGAAAGACGTCATGGGCTATACATGGGCCAGAAGTGAAAATGGGCTAGAATCATATTGGATGGCCCAGATGACGCTACTGGGCCTAATTCGGATAGGGCGTAACGGGCCTTGGGTTAGCGGACTGTAAATGGGCTATATGCAAACAGGCCGTTAACAGGCTTTCCATGGGCCGGCCCGCCAGCTTTTGACCAAGTCAGCGGGCCGGCCTTTTCACAGGAATGGGCCACTGTTGGGCCGTGCCATGTGTCGACGTATCATAGGCGCCTTCAGTCTAGTGAGTGGATGACATCTGTCCCAACGATGAGCCGACACGTGTTTCCTCTAGCCAATGATGATTTTACACGTGGAAAATCCCCATTGGTCGGGGCTGTTAACGGGTTATCGGATCCAAAACCCGACCCGATAGCTTAACGGCGTTCCGTTACGGTGGATGCCACGTGTCGGTCACCCTTGACGAAAGCACTTCTGTGACACGCGATTTATCGTCATGGAAGTGGACACTTCCGTGATGATAATTTTGGTAATGTCATGGAACACTTCTACGACAGCACAGGTATGACTATCTTGATTCTGTCATAAATTTGTCATGGATGTACATGCATGACAAAAAACATGACCTACTGTGACAAACACGTATCATCACGGAAGTGTATTTTTTTGTAGTGTTTATATATTAATCCTGAGAGTTGGCCAGTCGTCGGCTTCTGCCCCCACGTAGGAAGTACGGGGGTGTTCGGGATAAACCTGATCACTCTTTATCCCAGTTTTGGGTCCTTCGAAGGAGGTGTTCAGCACAACGAACCAGGCAATCGGACTACAGGGCTTTCTCACTCTCACTTAGCCATAGGAGCTTTAGAAAAGGAAGGTAGGCGCAGCCCCTGGTGTTCGGAAGACCACACGAGGGGCTCTATAAGCACCTAATCGGAAGAAAAGCCGATCCATCACACGCTGCATTGGTTATGGCATTATGCGGGAGGAATCCTTAAAGACTTTACAACCTCTCGAACAGCTGACCAGCTGTCGCCGTATCATGACAGTCAGTTTTCGGCTTTCTCTACTGAGGTGCTCGTCTGGAAGAACCGGGACACAATCGCAGTAGTTCTCCCTTTGCCGCCTTAGCCGATACAGCGGAACGTAAGGCAGCAAAACATGGGAGCCGGGCAAACCCAACATTTGACCCAAGACATGATTCGGAGCTGATGCATATAATGCTATAAGTTCAGGGTGCCGAACTTCCATGAAGGTGTTCGGACTTTATTGCCGTATTATGGGTAAAACGAAGCCCCTGGCATATTTAAGGCACATCGCGGTGTACGGATGCCACTTGACAAAAGAATTTCAATAAGAAATAACAGCAGGTAAGCGTCATATAAATCCACATGTTGTATTTGAATAGTACGTCGATGCGTATGAGTACATGTAATGTGATAAAAAAAGAAATATGACTGTGGAACCTGCTGAGACCAGGGGGAAGAAGCTGTGTGCGGATCTGGAGTATAGTCGGATAGTCATCGCGGGGAATATCTAAGGATTCCCTTGCGCGTTCGAGCTGCTTCCATGTCGCCAGTCCTGGTCTGCGCAAAGTTGAACCTACAAAGAAAATGTAAAAAATGCTTGTGTGCCGCAGAGCGGTTGAGCCGTGGTATGTGGCCTGTCCTGGCCTTCGCCGGAGTGTTTAATTGAGCTCTGGACGAGCCGGGCTATCCTGCCGCAAAGTAGTTCGGAGTCCTTTGGCGGCGTCCGGGAGCTTGGCCGTCGACTCGAGGTTTGATTGAAAGGTGCCACTCGTTGCTTCTGCTGTTAAAGCAGCGGTATACTCTTTGGTACCGAGGGAAAGTTCGGCCTTGCCATTAACCGTGATGACGCCACGCGGACCGGGCATCTTGAGCTTACGGTAGGCATAATGTGGCACCGCGTTGAATCGAGCAAACGCGGTTCGTCCGAGCAGTGCCTGATAATCACTGCGAAAGGGGACGATGTCGAGGATTAACTCTTCGTCACGGTAATTGTCTGGTGAACCGGTAACTACCTCAAGGGCGATGGAGCCTGTACAGCTGGCCTCCACACCTGGTATAACACCTCTAAAGGTGGCTTTAGTGGGCTTGATCACCGAATGATCGATGCCCATCTCGCGCACTGTGTCCTGGTAAAGCAGGTTTAGACTGCTGCCTCCGTCCATAAGGACTCGTGTGAGGTGGAACCCGTCAATTATTGGGTCGAGGACTAGTGCAGCTGAATTGCCCTGATTGGTGTTAACCGGACGATCTGTGCGGCTGAAGTTGATCGGCCCTAGTTTTTATTGTGGGACGACTGGTTCCGTTAAGCCGACATCCCTGAGGGTGCGCATCCGGCCCGAGTCGGGAATGTGGGTGGCGTTTACCACGTTCACCGTTTGGATTTGCGGGGGAAATTTCTTTTGCCCTCCTGTATTCGGTGATCTGGGCTCCTCGTCGCCATCATCGCTTTGAGACCCCTTATCTTTGTTTTTGGGGCCTGACCTGCCGGCTTGTTTGAAGACCCAGCATTCTCTGTTGGTATGATTGGCTGGTGTTCCTGGGGTGCCATGAATTTTGGCATGGACGGTCGAGTATGCGGTCCAGACTGGACGAACCCGAATTGTCATTTTTGAATGGCCCTTTCCGCTGACCGGACTTAGAGCCACTAAATCCGGCATTGACTGCCGTATCTTTGGCGTTTTCACCATTTTTTCGGCGCTTGTGTTTGTTGCGTCGGGGTTTGCCGTTGCTATCTCTGGCCTCTGATGTGCCAGGGTTGCTTGCTGTGTTGTTGCTACGGGCCAACCAGCTATCCTCGCCCGCGCAAAAGCGGGTCATGAGTGTCGTGAGGGCTGCCATGGATTTTGGCTTCTCTTGGCCGAGATGTCGGGCGAGCCACTCGTCATGGATGTTATGTTTAAAGGCCGCTAGGGCTTCGGCATCCGGACAGTCGACAATTTGGTTCTTTTTAGTTAGGAACCGAGTCCAGAATTTCCTGGCTGACTCTCCGGGCTGTTGTGTTATGTGACTTAAATCATCAGCATCCGGTGGTCGCACATAAGTGCCCTGGAAGTTGTCCAGGAATGCGTCTGCCAGGTTCTCCCAACTTCCGATGGAGTTTTCCGGCAAGCTATTCAGCCAATGCCGAGCCGGCCCTTTGAGTTTTAGCAGGAGATACTTGATGGCGTGTAGATCATCCCCGCGGGCCATGTGAATGTGGAGGAAGAAATCCTCTATCCATGCCGCGGGGTCTGTAGTACCATCATATGATTCAATGTTCACGGGTTTAAACCCTTCTGGGAATTCATGCTCCATTACTTCATCAGTGAAGCATAGGGGGTGTGCGGCGCCTCTGTGCCGGGCTATATCACGTCGCAGTTCATACGAGTCTTGTCTGCTGTATTCGGCCCGGCCGGATTTGCCTTTAGTATATCCGGCGTGACGGTCGTCGTCACGCATTGGGGCGCACCCCCGTGATCCGTAGATCGATCTTTTATGTCCTGCTTTGTTTTCCAATACGTCTCACAGGTCCTCCGTGTTGCCCCGGGCCTTGGTGTTTTGGTTTGACTGGCGACGGGGTGCGGGCTGGACTTCGGGCTGATATGCCGCTTTGTCTCGGCCACGAGGTGGCCGGTCAGCCGGATCATACGCTGGTAGTGTAGGCTTTAATGCTTCCTCTTCGAGTTGGGGTAACAACCTGCACTTTGGGTAACTTTTGGTTGGGCGTTCGAGTTTGTATTCCTTGGCTGCCAGGACCTCGGTCCATCTATCTGCTAGCAGATCTTGATCAGCTTGAAGCCGCTGCTGCTTTTTCTTTAGGCTTTTTGTTGTGGCTATAAGCCGGCGCTTGAAGCGCTCCTTCTCGACGGGATCCTCAGGCACGATAAATTCTTCGTCGCTGAGGCTCACCTCGTCTTCGGAGAGGGACGTGTAAGTGTCATCCTCTGATTCTCCGTCTGTTGCCTGTTCCTTAGGGCTAGCTTGTCCATCCTCCCGCTCGAAGCCTGGCTGGAGGGGATTGTCTTTGTCTTCGGCACTATCCGCAGCATTATTGTCTCTTGTGCCGGTATCGCTGCTTTTGCTATGGCGGGGCTTAGAGCGGCACCGATGACGCCAGTGCTTAGATTTCTTCTCGAGGGGATTATCCTCCGTTGCCTTATTGCCATCGCTTTCTTTGGGGGTGTCCACCATGTATATATCATATGATGAGGTGGCAGTCCAGCGCCCTGTGGGCGGTGGTTCCTGTTCTTTGTCCTGCATCGTTGTCCATACCGTCGATGTCTTCGGAGTCAAAATCGAGCATGTCGGTTAAGTCGTCGACAGTGGCTATTAAGTGGGTGGTGGGTGGGGAATGAATTTCTTCGTCGTCCGCTTCCCACTCAAGCCGGACATAGTTCGGCCAAGGGTCTCCTAACAAGGAGAGAGACCTCAATCACTTTAGCACGTCGCCCAAGGGCGAGTGCTGAAAGATATCCGCGGAGGTAAACTCCATGACCGGTGCCCAATCAGATTCGATAGGCATGGACGCAGGCGGTTCGGAGCCTGTGGCCGGGGACGAATCCAAGGGTCCGGCAACACAGGTCTCATAGGAGGTGAAGTCAGTATTCGGCTCTATCGTCGCTGAGTTTGCGGCCTCTGTGGCGGGGTCCATCCACCCATCCTCGGACGGCATGATCTGCTCCGGATTGAGAGCTGGAGTAGCCACAGGTGTGATCTTCCGAACACCGTCCGGCGGCAGAGCTAAGTCATGCTCGTCGTGACTGTGTGACGCACCTGACATGGGCTTGAATCCGTCGAAGATCAAGTCTCCGCGGATGTCGGCAGTATATTTTAAGCTTCCAAACCTGACCTGATGGCCAGGGGCGTAGCTCTCGATATGCTCCAAATGGCCAAGCGAGTTGGCCCGCAGTACGAAGCCGCCGAATACGAAAACCTGTCCAGGGAGGAAAACCTCAACCTAGATCGCATCATTGCCGATGATCGAAGGAGCCATCAAGCCTTTACGCGACGGCACAGTGGAACTCTCAATGAAAGCACCAATGTCGGTGTCAAAACTGGCGGATCTCGGGTAGGGGGTCCCGAACTGTGCGTCTAAGGCCGATGGTAATAGGAGGCGGGGGACACAATGTTTACCTAGGTTCGGGCCCTCTCGATGGAGGTAATACCCTACTTCCTGCTTGATTGATCTTGATGATATGAGTATTACAAGAGTTGATCTACCACGTGATCGTAGAGGCTAAAACCTAGAAGCTAGCCTATGATTATGATTGTTGTTGTCCTACGGACTAAACCCTCCGGTTTATATAGACACCGAAGGGGGCTAGGGTTACACAGAGTCGGTTACATGCGAGGAGATCTACATATCCGAATTGCCAAGCTTGCCTTCCACGCAAAGGAGAGTCCCACCCAGACACGGGACAAAGTCTTCAATGTTGTATCTTCATAGTCCAACAGTCCGACCAAGGTATATAGTCCGGTTGTCCGAGGACCCCCTAATCCAGGACTCCCTCACCAGCCCCCGCCACCGGCCAGCCCCGCTGCCGTCCAGCCCCACCGCGGCAGGAGCCAGGCCCCAACAGGAGCCAGGCAGCAGCAGCCGCCGCGGCGGCCGCCCCATCGCCGGACTCCTCCCCCGCGCCGCCCCGCCGTGCCCCGTCGCGGGACTCCTCCCCTGCGCCGCCCCGCCCGCTTCAG
>NC_057811.1:56606638-56763119 GCF_018294505.1 Triticum aestivum
CCGGAGGCGTCGCGACGCATGGAGCCGCAGGGTAGATCAAATCCACTAGGCAATTAGGGCCGGGGGCCCGCTTTGTTGGATTGCAGCTATTGTCAGGTTAGCAGTGTTAATTGCGTGAAGTGTATTCTTCCTCTGTTATTCATGACAATGGCACGGTGTATCCATGCGTTCGTGTATACTACTACATTTTTTTAAATTATTTTTCTTCTTAATTACATCCAAGACATTCTTTCCAAAGAAAACTGTAAATACAAATGACATACTCCCTCCCTCCGTCCGGAATTACTTGTCGCGGAAATATATAGCTGCATCTGACCGCTGCTAACTAGTCACACCGGCATGTGTGGTTTTGCAGATCCACAAGGCTGTCATTATGTACAATTATTACCACCGGAAGATATCTCCGCAGCTTTCTTTCGCCGATCCCAAACTGTTCCTTATGTCACTTCCTGTTGAAGAAGATTTGCTCACGCACTTGAGTATGCTCCTTAAGCGTGAGAGCAAGCCTGGGAACAATCAGAGGTTATATACTTGTGACACAGCAGCATTACAGGCCTGTGAGATCGCTAAAGGACTCGACGCGAGCAAAGATTCTCCAGACATGACAGCGTGGCCAATCTCGAAAGTTGCTGTGCTTCTTATCGACCCGGAAAGAAAAAAATGTCTGATTGAACATACCCAGGGTGTCTGGTCATTCATAGAGTTTGATGAAGCATGCAGTAGCGACATGATAGCAGTTTGGAAATCGGCAAATAAACGAACCTATGCTGCGGTGGACGGAGCAAATACGCCTCGGGAACTAGCATTGTCAGAAGTGGAGCGTAGAACAGGTCAGATTTTATAATTACAGCCCTTAATTTTATTTATCCATATCGGCCATTTCCTTTTTTTGTCCATCACATATTAAACCGACAGTTTTATTAATTTCCGTATCGAGATATAAATATACAGTCTTTGTGTCTACACAGCCATGTCTCCACGGTTTGTTACTTGGATGAGTTATTATTAGTGTTACCCACTAGAATTTTTATGACATCAAACATACTGACCAAAACCAGTAGAAGAATGTGAATTGGAGTTTATGGTAATTTTGCACATGCGTGTTTACGTGAGTTGCTGTTGCAAATTGTCATAAATTTGAACTGCTAACGAATCCAAAAAAGGAAAAGAAAGAGAGAGTTTGAGTAAAACATTTGCTGTACAGAAAACAAGAACAAGTGCATGGTCCCAAATGTACCCAAAAATGTACCTCTCACCCTGTTTTAGTTGTGTACAAGTGTGCTGCTAGTCACTAAACCTTGATTTGGTTACATCTAGTAGCAGGTTGGAAATGACTTGGGAGTTGGGACACTATTACGATTAATTCCACTTATACATGATCTGATTGTTTGTTAGAGAATGCTATTTATTTGCTTATATAAGTTCAAAAGTGTACTTTATGAATTTGATTTTGTTAATAGTACATGCATTTTCTGCTTGATCCATCTGTGCATCGGTTGCTGCTCATTATGGTAAATGTCTGGCCTTAATAGGTATGAAGGCCTCAAACTTGCGTGTTCTCGAAACTTTTTGGGCATACTCACTGAGTAAAGAAAGGACAGCTACCAAGTTGTTCCTTGTGGAGTATGAGCAAGCAATGAAAGGCAACCTTGTGGAAATTTCTCTAGAGGACTTGATTACCAGGTTTGCTTTTTACCTAGTACTAGATACTTCTATGATTTTAGGTTGCATCCCTTTTGATTAACCACTAAGTTTATTAAACAAGACCAGTGTATGGTACATCTTAATGTAGAGCGATGCTCTTTAGAATTTGCTGTTTTCTTAATATAAGACCTTTGTTGGATAACATGCCCTTATAAGTTGCCTCGGTAAAGCTCTCACCCTTTTCCCCCTCTGATGTTACTGCATTCCATGTGTATGTGATGTTTCTTTGATCATGATGATTACATAAATGATTGTGTGAGAATTGATAAAATTGGCCCCATGTTAATAGTTCAGCTAGAATAACCATAGTCCGAAAGTTTAACAAAATTTGACCCTTTTGCTCAGTGCCATCTGTTCCGGCGCATAACTTGATTAGGTCAGCGCCATGCATCATGGCGTTGAGAAAAAACTTAGTGTCTTCACGGAGAAGATGATGATTTATAGTCAGTGCCAAGTTTTTCTCAATGCCGAGGCGAATGGCACTAACCTAGCCAAGTTCAACTTGGTGGCTGGCACTGGAAAAGGGTTGGATTCAGTTAAAGTTTCAGATTTGGGTTAATTTTTCAATGAATTTTCCAGAGTCACTTTTTTCAGTCATCCCTATCATTGTTAGATTTAGCTATTTGCCTATTTCTCAATAATACTGACATTTTTCAGTTTTTCCTCTTTGACAGTATGACTGGTCCGGTCTTTGCAAATCATCAATTCCTGAAAATAACTTCTCTTGTTGAGTACTATCACATTCTTCCATATAAAGATATTTTGTCTGAACTCCTGCACAGGTAAATATTATTGTTCTCAGCTTTTATGTGTTAAAGGACAATGGAACTTGTTGGGTATGACAGTCAAGATAAACACTTGACATGTTTCAGGAAATGGCCAGAAACACTAGTTGTCCCTACAATGATGAACAGTGCTTTGCCATGGCAGAATATGGAAGTGTTGGAAAAGTCAGGTGGGGATAACCTACCCAAGATAGCTTGTTTTTCTTATTATTGTCTATTGATCCTCCAACTTCTTGACCTATGTGTGTCCAAATTTCCTTGAAGGCGCTTTCTCCGAAAACGTGAGTGATCTGGTGGATGAATCACTGCGGCTAATTCAGAAAATACGGGATGATATTGTGTGTTACATGCCTTCTCTTTCATTTCAGAAAAATATATGCTTGTTTCGTATAATTTTGCCTCTAGTTTAGAAGTGAGGTGAATTCATCGCATCTTCTGTCTTGTTTCAGGTTTTCAAGGAACGCATACTTCAAGGCCAAAGTGCTGAATGTGATATGGACATTCAGAGAATCTGGAATGGTATTCCACCCTTTTTCACATCTAAACATTGCTAAATTGATAATCATGCTGTAGATTTAGTGGCAAGCATTGTGGGCATGTTTTGCTGGGAGCCATGCATTACATAATGTTCTGTGCTAAAGAGTGCTGGCCGAAGTGCAGCAATTTTTTGACAAGAACTTGTTTCTATATCAGTTCCAAATTTCTAGTACTAATCACCTTTAAACCTTATGCAGAAGGGCTGATGACAGCAAAAGTGTTGTCAGACAAGTATAAGAATGGTTTCCCAAAGATGGAAGTTGCGGCTTCATCTTGCTCTGGAGATGGCGGTCGCCTAAACAAGAAGACACTGAGGGCGAGCCTTGAATTCAGGAAATACGTGGTAAGAAACCTCAAGGTGAACTGATGCATTTGAATTTCAAATGCCACCTGTACCTTTGACACTTGTCATTGCAGGAGCTTGATGAGATCTGCCGTGATTGCTACTGTATATCTCCAAGATACACAGTATTACCTTCAATAACAGATGGTATATATAAATACTTACCTTTATCACTTTAAGTTTCTGCATATACCAGCATTGGGTCGCTAGACCATATAGGCATAAGAGCATAAGAATTTAGAATTTCACAATGCCTCTTACCTTCTGATTATCGTTTACTGAATTCAATTCCTACAGATAATGGTCTGTTTCATGCATTGAGATGATAACATACATAGTGTACTATGCTAACCATGCTTAGGACAAAAGAATTTTCAACGTATCTAGTCAATAAACCACTTGTTTGTTTACCACATAGTGTCCATGGTTATTTGTCAAGAACAGAAAATGTCTCCAGCTAGCAATGGCCAGCAACTGCTGTTTAATTTACTATCATCTTCTCCCTTCATAGCTCTCATGCACTGTTTCGAGCACTTGTTCACTAGCCGGTTTCCTATCTTTTCAGGGACGTACACCGCCAGTGTACGTCTTAGATGCCCTGATGCTAAGATGACCATCTATGGAGGTCCTCGCAAGACCCCACTCGAGGCGAGGTGCTCTGCAGCTGCCAATATGATACAGGAGCTTTGCAAGGCGTAGGAAACAGGAGAGCGGGATACCTGATGGCAAGGTTCTAGTTGGGGACGGCCAGGAGGTGAAGCCTGGAAATGCGTTCTGCTCTATGAGTTTGTATTTTGTTGCGTTGCGCACATGCGTGTCTGCCATGTGCTCAACGAATTATCATTATTTTTGTTATGTTTCCCTTTTGTTTGGAAACTTTGTTTTCAAACTTTGCTTGAGTGGAACTGCTCTATGAGCTTGTATTTTGTTGCGTTGGGTACATTGCTCGCTGACGTGCAGACATGAGTTCGTCGCTATCTCTGAATCCCCTGCCTACTGCCCCCTAGCGAGCTTGTCTGTTGTCGTCGTGGGACTTCCTTGAACATCCATGAGGGCTGCAATAGGGGATTTCTGCTGCTGCCTGGACAGAGTTATTTGTTCTATTTGTACAGCTAAATCTGCTATCCTTTGATCTATTCTCAGATTAGTAGTACTTGCTATCAGATTGCTTGCTTCCTATCAGTACTAGTGTTATCCATCTGGTACCAGTATTCTAGTATACGAGATTTTTTGGTGAAAGCACAGACTTGGCATAATGAGAGATGAAATGGAGAGTTCTGTTACAAAGCAGCTGCAACTGAAGATGGTGTTTGAGGCATTCAAGCACATACTTGGTATAGCTGAGAGATCAAGATAACTGCCACCATCATAATGTTGGTAAAAAAGTGTTGGATAGTACTCCTTCTATCTCAAAATAAGTGTCTCAACTTTGTACTAACTTTTGTACATAGTTGTACTAAGCTTGAGACACTTATTTTGAAACGAAGGGAGTATATATGAGTAGCTGCCAGGAGCAACTTATCAAGGCTATGGCCACCATCATAGTGAGAGATCAAGATGAGGAGGTATTGTTTTGTGATCATTGCAAAGTACACATCAGTCATCACAACAGTCATCATGAGGGTAGATATTCAAGGTGTCGAGGAGTTCAATGCCAAGCTCAAACTCTCTAAAGGCACGCCCCCCATCCAAGGTTGCTCTAGCTCAAACTTCTTTGGGTTGAGCTTTTGTGGCCTGCTAAAACCAAAGAAGTTTGAGCCAGCCAGAATCGAGACTCAAAGTCGACGGGCTAACAAAAACAAAAGACTAAACAGTCGAAGGAGATCAAAGATCATCGACGGATGCGTGGTTCAGGCCTTCAGGGTGATCATGGAGTCATAGAAGGCGATCCTTATAAATAGACAATGAGCAAGGTGATTTTGAAAGGTAGCTTCTACACTGAATTTGTTTGTACTGGTCCAAACTCCAAAGGGACCAAGCTTGAGAAGCAATTAAAACCAAACCTAACTTGAGAGGAAATTAAATTTTTTGAGGGAGCCATGATCTAACCCAACCCACATGAATTTTGCAAGAAAGCATCACAAGAGGATATGTTCAGCATCCTATACACGTCCCTAAAAATCATCCCATCCGTGACCGTCCGCATTGATGATTTTTTATTAGCCTGTTTTGCCAAGCAACATAGATTAGCATATTTTCGATCTCATGGACGGTTACGGCACAAGCTGAATATATTGTCGATTTAAGCTAAAATCAGGAATCTGTATGTTTGATCTTTAATCAAAGATTATTTCTCAGATTGTTTCAAAATAATAATAATAATAATAATAATAATAATAATAATAATAATAATAATAATAATAATAGGGTCATTTGCATTTCAGCCCCTAACTCGAACCACCTACTCAAATTTACCCGTAAAAAAGCATGTGCTCAAATTTGGGCAAATTTGAGCACATGATTTTTTAGGGGTAGATCTGAGAGTGGGCGTAAATTAGGGGCATAAATGTAAATGTCCCATAATAATGATGATGATGATGATGATGATAGAAAATGCATCTCTTATTAGGCTATAGTGAATAAAAGTTTATATATATGCAAAATCCAAAATAATATATTAAAAGGTAGCAAATCATTTTTCATTGTACAAGTTTCAGTGATGGGAACATATAAAATATAGCCCGTAGATATGAACTTGAAATAAAGGTCTAAATAAACATCTAAGCTAATTAGCGTTTGATCAAAATATAAGCTGATGCAAAACAACATGGACACAAAAATTGTGTCAGAGAAAATGTCTAGGGGGGTGACTATATACTGGTTTACTTACAAATAGTTATTTACCAATCAATATTCAGTCATTCGATGATGGTCTTCTTACCTTTCTATTTATATGAATCTAAATGATAGCATCGAATCGCTCTTACCATCAATTTATAGATAATTATTTCACAGCTGCCCAAGAATTGCAAAACTGAAGTGTCAAATGGCATTTTTATATTAACAAAATTTCGTCGTAGAGGAAAATAGTGATTGATGAAGTTGAGTATATAACAAAGGAAAATATAGAAGATTAGTATGCCATTACCTGCTCTTAAATTGCTGGCGCTGAGTAAGATCAGTTTTTTGTTCCCACCAAAGTGCGAACGTGTTTACTCGAGACACATATTTTAGCTATTATCTTTTATTTAGTTATCAGTGCTAATGTTATGACAAAGTAAAATAATAGGATTACTTGCTTGCATTCGAATATACTGGCAATACCTTATATAACTGCAAAAGGAGAGTGAATGGTAGAGTATGTTTGAGCAAAACCATTAGGGGCACTATAATCCATCTAAGAGCATTTCTAGCAGACCCTGTATAACGCCACGACCCGCAAAATAATCGTCAAAATACGGGTCCGTGCGGAATATACTGCTCGACCAGACCCCGCAAACGCGCCCGGCCCGTAAAAACTTTTGTGGGGCGCGGCATAATTCCTATCCCAACCCGCGAAAACGTGGATTCCCCCCTCGGCCCGTCAGGGCCCTGTATATAGCGGGAGCGGTTGGTGGTGGTGGTGGTGGTGGGGGGGGGGGACATTTTAGCCCGCGCTTTTCCCCACCCACCGCCGCCCCTCTTCCCTCGCCACGCGCTTTTCCCCACACCCTGCCGCCCGACCAAAATAGCCGGCGAGATCATGCCGGAGGGCCGCCACACGCCCGAGCTTGCCCTCCACCACTTCCTCCTGTGTGGGCGGGCTAAAAAGTTGCTGATCGGCGGCTGTTCGACGCGGCGGCCGGAAAGATTAGGTGAATTACTATGTATCCAATGCCGTTGAAGAAAATAAAAAAGCAAAGAAATGTATTTTCATGTGTGAAATTAAAATGCAAATTTCGGATTTGCAGCCCGGCGGGGGGAGGGGGGGGGGGGGGCGCCCAAGCAGACCCTGCAAAGTCGACCAGTAAAAGAGCATATTCCGCGAATATCATTTTTTACGGGTCCGTTTTGCGGGGTCTGACTCTGCCGCCGCCCGCGCCGACCCGCAAAGCCATTTTTTCGTGAACTGCATACGCATTTTGCGGGTCGGCGTTATACGGGGTCTGCTAGAGATGCTCTAAAGTGAGCAAACTGCAAAAAAAAAAGACCACAATTGAGGACCCTAAATAAAAAAAACACTGATTTTCATTTTATTTTATTTTGAAAAAAATATCTGGTTTCAAGGTGACAGATTACTTTTGAAACGACTATTCAAAATCGCTCAAGATGGTGAGCTGAGTATCAAGATGTAAGAAATTTCCTTGCCTAGTTTCAGGATGCAGGCGGACACGGATGTCCACGGCCTGTTACGCCAGCGTCGCTCTAATGACGCAAACAGCCTTGCGGATGAGCTGCAAAAATGAAACGCACTTGTGGGACTTGGCCTGCCTAAGAGCATCTTCAATAGATTTGCGCGCGGAAGGTTTACTAGACGCACAAAACCCCGGCGCCCAACTCAGCGGCCCCACATGCAGCATCCCGCGTGCACAAGCCGACGCCCCAAAATTACAGCCCCGCAGCCCGCGCGTGCTAAATTTATAGCTTTGTTTTTGTGTGTGCTTTATTTTACAATTTCTGCTGGAGCGCTGTATTTGAGCCCGCGCTTTATTTAGCGCGTATGTTGAAGATGCTCTAAGCTGCTCGGCCGGCGCAGCCTGCTTGAGTTGTTGATATATCCGAAAGTTCAATGTTTCAGGCATATGTTCAGCTTGTGCCTCCATGTTCAGCAGGCAGTCAGTATGCAAAGCTAGGCGTGCAACCTCCTTTTTTTTTTTTGCGGTGATGCTAGGCGTGCAACTAGCTAGTAGCGAGAGCAAGACTAGCGTGCAAAGCAACGTCCGCATCTGTCTGCGAGGAAATAGCAGGTAGTCCTACTTCGCTATTCCTCCTATTCGCAACTTAGCCTACTTCGCTGGCAAGCTATGCTTGAATTCATTCTCTGTTGGAGAATTCTGTTTCAGTTTTACAAAGCTTTCTTTTCAATCCAAAAAACTAATGTGCTGACTCAATTAGTACATGATACGGCTCACCGCGTGGATTACCTGCCCTTCCAAACGTTCAGTTAACCTTCCAGTTCATCCTAACAACAAATTAATCAGCTAAATAAACGGTGTTCCAGGTTTTGGGTTCGGACTTCGGAGTGTAGACAGATTTACGCCCGGCAGTTAACGTCTGTTGTGCTGCGAGCGCCCTGCCTTCCTCTGCCAGGACCTTGGCTGCCACTGCTTTCTTGTGGTCGTATACGTATTTCTCAAGGACCAATCAACATGATGCTCAAGATAAGCAACACGAAGGAAATCGAGCGTATGCGAGCTCGCTTTCTACGGCCGCCCAATCTTTGCTATTTGCAAGCATGATCTTGGATTTTCGCGCATCTTAGATTACCGCTGCCTCCCAAGCCGCATCCATGAACATGGAAGGAGTTCATATACATACATTGAACAGGTATACGAACCAGGCATTCATACTTGGAGTATCGTGTAGTACTAGTGTGATCCACCTCTGCATGGTCGTAGGCAGTGACACTGCTTGACCCGATTGATGGCTATGAGAAATTAGTAGAGGGGCATCGATGATATATGGCTTCCGATTTGTATTCCAAGCTCTCTCTCCAACTAGCCATATATATATATCGCATAGTAGTTGGAACCAATTGAGCTGCACGATAGAATGAATGTAGCGTGCATATACCTTGGAGTATCGTGTACTACTAGTGTGCTCCACCTCTACTAACGTTGCCTGCATATACCTTAGTCATTCAAATGTAAACGAGGCATGGTCATTCTAAAGTCCAGAAGCCTATAAATTTAGGCCTAAAGCAAGCTTCTTCCTTTTTTTCTTTTAGTGACAGGCCTGAGCAGAAACTCGGGGAATCAAATGTGTTACAGATATCTCTATTGAAAGAAAAGTGAGCTGAAGACTTGAACCGTAAAACTCTAACATAGTTCTAAGTCAAGATGTGTCAACTAATGATGCTGAGAATTGAAATGCCTCTTCTTCCGTTCCAGGCAAGGATAAACTTCTTTTAGTTTGTCGGTGTATATAGAAAAATAAATTAATATCTACAATATCAAATATATATAGTATGAAAATATATTTTAGGGTGAATCTAATTGAACTAATTTGGTGTTGTAGATGTTGGTATATTCTTCAATAGATTTGCTTAAACTTAATTATGTTGGACCATGAAAAACCTAAAACTTCAAGTATTTCGGAATGGAAGGAGTAGGAAATAATCTCGTTCACCTCAATTCGAGCTGTCTTGGTCAGATTAGTATGTAGCCGTCCCGGTCCTACTAGGTATTCTCTTACATCAATACAAAAAGGTGAAAGATGAACAATAGTATTTGTTGTTGTCAAGGCTGACCAAAGCCATTTAAAAGAGCATCAAAGGCTCGGAGGTCGGAGCTATGTCGGGTAAAACTGCAGATCTGGATCAACATGCAATCCCCCTGGCTCGCGTTATGTTAGAGTAGAACATATACACTTTTCTCTCGCTTGTCTCGGTCTTATAGGGCATACTCGGTAGGCTGCATGCAACCCAACCAGGCCGGCATGCTGCAAAAAATTGACGTTTGGTAGGCTGGGCTGCATGTGTTTCTCGACCCGCAGAAAACTTAAAGCAGTCTCGGGCCAGACTGTGGGAGAACGATCGATTTTGCCATTTTTCGCAAGGCAGTCTCGTTTGAGCCACGTGTGGCTCTCACTTGCACATGTTGGGAAGCACGAGAGACGTCTCATAAGTCCTCCCACTCTCTCTTGTCACCGTCCACTACCATTCACACCACACTTCCTCTCTCTCACCGCCCCTTCGTGCTCTCCAATGGAGGACCCTCAACCGCGCCGTCTCACTCCCATCATCACCACATCAATCCCATGCAACACCGGTGGGTGACCGGCCAGGCCCGACAATGGATTGACCTCATGTTGGCTATCCGGGACCCCTCCCCCATCTACACTAGGCCGCAGTCAGCAGACATTAATTAACCCACCGACAATGTTTGTGCCAATCGGTGTGGCTGCAAAGGGAAGCTCGTCTGTTGTGGCGGCGCGGGGAAGAAATGCGACTACGATAGCCATGCCCGGTCAAGTTTCTTTTACCCCTGTGCGAGGGTTTTCTCCCCTTGCTCCGAGGAGCGTAGAGAGCATCAACAACCGTGCCCTTTCCTCCATCGCTTGCGTCACGAGGAGCACTGACGCAATGGCTAGGGCCCTATAATTTTTGGGTCATTTGCGTGGGCCAGACCCCTGTTCCCGCCAACGTTTGGTCTGTGGCCAGCGTTCCCTCCATAGGCAACCGCTCCGGCTCCTGTAAGCTATTTGTTCCCTATGCTCCCATTATTAGTTAGGGTTTTTGCTTTGTTTTGAATCGATTGGATTCGATCGCACTTGATTGGTATCGATTCAAAGCCATGATATGTGTGCCTAGGGTGTTCATGCTACTGCCCTACACTCACTAGATTGTTCTTGCTATCACGGTAATGTAGATCGGTATTTAGGGTGTTCTTGGTAGAATCACAATGGTAGTTAGGGTGTTCTTGATAGAATCACAATGCTAGTTAGGGTGTTCTTGCTATGATCACATTGTTGGTTAGGGTGTTGCTATAATTAGAATGGTTGTTGGTTCATGTGAGTGATGATGTTCATATGCGTGATGATGTTGTTGTGCTTGTGCTGCTGTCTAACCTCGAACATGTTCACCATCAAGCTTGTTGAATACTTATCTAACTTGGATGTCAAATCCGAAAAAATGATAGGATGCCACTTGAAGTAGAATGCATCGGAAGGACAAATGCAAGAAGGATGGTGCTCAGTCTCAATCTTGTATCTGCAAGAACAAATCTAGCAAGTGCAAAGGCAAAAAGGGTGATGATAATGGGGAAGCACGGGTGATTCCATGATACACCTTTCTAGGCAGCAAATGTGTGCTCAGATGCGTCTGTTTTGTCTTTGTCGGTGTACTCTTCTTAAGTTGTAGTGAGCCAATGGGGATTCCCTAGTGATGTTTTGATCAAAGTATTGGGGGTCGAAGTGGTTTTGTATCGGTTGTGTTTGTCAGTCTGCCTTTGTTGTCCCGTGGCTCCACTATTTGGGAGTTCACATGGCTGAGCAAGTTTGTGAAGGTTTTCATGCGGTTTTTTGTGAATTAACCGGGTAACTCTCTTTTGCTTAATTAATGAATGATGCAAAACTTACGCCTCCATTTAAAAAACACAGATTGCATTTGATTGTGACATGCACAAATTTTCATGTTAAGATTATTTTTGCATATGCATAAATTTCTCACATAGTTCAGTTTTCTACACAATATTTAGAAGTTGTATATCCAATTCCGCAGCAATGCGTGGAGAATCATCTAGTTTTTTAAAATATATGATACAAGACATACATTAATCATCAAAATATTCAACCCATAACATACACTAATTGAAATAAAGTATCACCACTACTGGATTGCTACATATGCTCACCCAAATCTTCAGTGTTTGGTGCAAAGCCACTCATAGGCCTCCATCTAGCCTATAGTGTATCTCACATCGGCTATGCATGGCCCAAATGTTGGTGCTCCATCCACCTATGACTGGTGGTAGTCGTGTGACCCATGAGCAGTAACCAATTAATGTCACCCCTTGTTTGTCACAACTGATCTAGATGTGCAACACAAAGAAAATCACACATATGCAATATCTCTTGTATCCCTGTCGCGATTTCGCATCTTGCAACTATGATCATGTGACTTTGGAAAACTTGTGTTCCCGTTGCCTCCCAAGTCGCATCCATTAAATGTAAATATAGCATATACAACAAACATTTGTATAAAGCAACATTTATGCGTGGTATATTGTGTACTGATGTGCTCCACCCCTACATAGCTGGAAGGAGTAATGCTACCCGGCCTGTTGAGATATCAGTCATATATGGTTATGCGATTTGGATTCAAAACTCTCTCAATCTTGGTACATATATGGTGATATCACCATCAATGCAATAATTACTAAATCTAATGGTACCACATAGTAGTTGGGAACAGTTGAGCCGCTCGATAGAATGTAGGATCCTCACCATAACATTTCATGCATTCATGTAACTTAGTCAGGCATGGTCATGCTAAAGTCTAGAAGCCTCTGAGCCTAAAACAAGTTATTTTTTCTTTTTCGCGGGGAGATCTGAGCAAAAACTCGGGATTCAAATATGGTAATGATATCTCTAGTAAAGAAAAGTGCATTGAAGACTCGATCAACTGCAGAATTTCCTTAGCTCTTTTCTCATAAAGGAGGTTGTCTAGCACACACGGCTTGAGTTGTGTTTCAGTAAAATCAGTAGCTAACTGGTCCTACTAGGCATTCCCTTACATCACCACACAAAAAAGTGAAAAATATACATTTAGGGTATATGCTACGGTCAAGAAAAGGTCAACCAAGCCATTAACAACATTGAAGGCTCGGAGCTATCTCAAGTACAACGCCTTTTATATGGTAAATATGCAATGCACCGGGGCCGGGCTATGTCAAGTAGAACTCATACAAGTTCTCAAGCTTGTTGATCATATAAATTCCACGTGACTCCCATGCCACAAATCATGCCATAAAGTAGACATGGCATTGTGATGTGAACAAGAAATGAAAAATTAGCACATATGTTTGTATATGGCTCCTTTGCCTTTTTTTTGGCAAAAGACTCCTACTTATTGATACGTCTCCAACGTATCTGTAATTTTTTATTGTTCCATGCTATTATATTATCTATCTTGGATGTTTTATATGCATTTATATGTTATTTTATATGATTTTTGGGACTAACCTATTAACCTAGAGCCCAGTGCCAGTTTATATTTTTTTCCTTGTTTTTGAGCTTTGCAGGAAAGGAATATCAAACGGAGTCCAATTGACCTGAAACGTTACGACGATGATTTTTGGACCAAAAGAAGCCCCCGAAGCAAAAGAGTTGGGCCAGAAGAGCCACAAGGCCTCCACAAGGGTGGAGGGCGCGCCCTCCGACCTTGCGGGCCCCTCGTGGACTCCCCTGACTTGTACTCGACGCGAACACATCTTATATATCCCCAAACCTCCAGAACAGAACCTAGATCGGGAGTTCCGCCGCCTCAAGCCTCTGTAGCCACCAAAAACCAATCGGGACCCTGTTCCGACACCCTACCGGAGGGGGAAATCATCACCGGTGGCCATCTTCATCATCCCGGCGGTCTCCATGACAATGAGGGAGTAGTTCACCCTCAGGGCTGAGGGTATGTACCAGTAGCTATGTGTTTGATCTCTCTCTCTCCCTCTCTCTCTCTCTCTCTCTCTCTCTCTCTCTCTCTCGTGTTCTTGATTTGGCACGATCTTGATGTACCGCGAGCTTTGCTATTATAGTTGGATCTTATGATGTTTCTCCCCCTCTACCTTCTTGTAATGGATTGAGTTTTCCCTTTGAAATTATCTTATCGGATTGAGTCTTTAAGGATTTGAGAACACTTGATGTATGTCTTGCATGTGCTTATATGTGGTGATAATGGGGTATTCACGTGATCCGCTTCATGTATGTTTTGGTGATCAACTTGCGGGTTCTGTGACCTCATGAACTTATGCATAGGGGTTGGCACACGTTTTCGTCTTGACTCTCTGGTAGAAACTTTGGGGCACTCTTTGAAGTTCGTTGTGTTGGTTTGAATAGATGAATCTGAGATTGTGTGATGTATATCGTATAATCAAACCCGCGGATACTTGTGGTGACATTGGAGTATTTAGGTGACATTAGGGTGTTGGTTGATGTGTATCTTAAGGAGATATTTTAGTATGAACTCTAGGGCTGTTTGTGACACTTATAGGAATAGCCCAATAGATCGATCAGAAAGAATAACTTTGAGGTGGTTTCATACCCTACAATAATCTCTTCGTTTGTTCTCCGCTATTAGTGTCTTTGGAGTGACTCTTTATTGCATGTTGAGGGATTGTTATATGATCTAATTATGTTATCATAGTTGAGAGAACTTGCACTAGTGAAAGTATGAACCCTAGACCTTGTTTCGAAGGATTGCAATAAGGTTTTCGCTCACTTTTACCAATTGCTACCTTGCTGTTTTTATATTTTCAGATTACAAAAACATATATCTACCATCCATATTACACTTGTTTCACCATCTCTTCGCCGAACCAGTGCACCTATACAATTTACCATTATATTAGGTGTGCTGGGACACAAGAGAGTCTCTGTTATTTGGTTGCAGGGTTGCTTGAGAGAGACCATCTTCATCCTATGCCTCCCACGGATTGATAAACCTTAGGTCATCCACTTGAGGGAAATTTGCTACTGTCCTACAAAACTCTGCACTTGGAGGCCCAACAACGTCTACAAGAAGAAGGTTGCATAGTAGGCATCAAGCTCTTTTCTGGCGCCGTTGCCAGGGAGCTAGGTAAGCGGCACTAACACCCCGTCAACTAAGCTCTTTTCTGGCGCCGCTGCGTGGGAGGTTAGTGCTTGAAGGTATATCTTTAGATCTTGCAATCGAATCTTTTAGTTTCTTGTTTTACCACTAGTTTAGTCTGTAAAAGAAAATTACAAAAAAAATGGAATTGAGGTTACCTCATATGCTTCATCTTTATCATGTCTTTCGTGAAAATAAGGATTCCAATCATTGTGCCAAAGTGTTAGAAGAAGAATGCATTAAAATGTTTGGCACTAAATCTTTGAATTATGAGCATTATTGCAATGTTGTTAGTATGAATTATTTGAATATCCATGATGCTAATGATATGCAAAGCCACAAGCTTGGGGATGCTATGTTTGGTGAAGATGATATTTTTTGTCCCCCAGGTTTTGATGACCAAATTTATTATGATGATAGCATGCCTCCTATTTATGATGATTATATTTATGAAAGTGGATTTGGAGAGGTCATTACTTTATTTAGTGATGAATCCACTATTTCAGAAGAGGTTCCAATTGATTATGAGAACAAAGTTGCTATCTATGATGATTATTGTGATGACATGTATGCTATAAAGAATAATGATAACCATGAAACTTGTCATCGTGATTTTAATTTTCAATTGGATTATGCCTCACATGATAGTTATTTTGTTGAGTTTGCTCCCACTATTCTGAATGAGAAGAATTTTGCTTATGTGGAGAGTAGTAAAATTTATATGCTTGTGCATCATGAGAAGAATGCTTTGTGTGATAGCTATATTGTTGAATTCATTCATGATGCTACTGAAAATTATTATGAGGGAGGAACATATGCTTCTACGTATCTCAATAATATCAAGTTTCCTCTCTTATGTTGAAAGTCTTGAAGTGATGCTTGTTTTACCTTCCTATGCAAGTTGATTCTGTTGGGGAACGTAGTAATTTCAAACAAACTTCCTACGCACACGCAAGATCATGGTGATGCATAGCAAGGAGAGGGGAGAGTGTCGTCTACGTACCCTTGTAGACCGTAAGCGGAAGCGTTATAACAACGCGGTTGATGTAGTCGTACGTTTTCACGATCAACCGATCCTCAGCACCAAACGTACGGCACCTCCGCGTTCAGCACACGTTCAGCTCGGTGACGTCCCGCGAACTCACGATCCAGTAGAGCTTCCGGGAAGAGCTTCGTCAGCACGACGGCATGGTGATGGTGATGATGATGCTACCGACGCAGGGCTTCGCCTAAGCACCGCTACGATATGACCGAGGTGGATTATGGTGGAGGGGGGCACCGCACACGGCTAAGAGATCAATGGTCAATTGTTGTGACTTGGGGTGCCCCCTGCCCTCGTATATAAAGGAGCTAGGGGGGAGGTGGCCGGCCAGGACGAGGGCGCGCCAAGGGGGGAGTCCTACTCCCACCGGGAGTAGGACTCCTCCTTTCCTAGTAGGAGTAGGAGAAGGGGGAAGGAGGAGAGAGAGGGGAAGGAAAGGGGGGCGCCCCCCCTCCTTGTCCAATTCGGACTAGAGGGGGAGGGGGCGCGCGGCCTGCCCTGGCCGCCCCTCCTCTTCTCCACCAAGGCCCAATAGGCCCATTATACTCCCCGGGGGGTTCCGGTAATCCCCCGGTACTCCGGTATATGTCCGAAACCTCCCGAAACACTTCCGGTGTCTGAACATAGTCATCCAATATATCGATCTTTACGTCTCAACCATTTCGAGACTCCTCGTCATGTCCGTGATCATATCCGGGACTCCGAACTACCTTAGGTACATCAAAACACAAAAACTCATAATACCGATCGTCACAGAACTTTAAGCGTGCGGACCCTACGGGTTCGAGAACTATGTAGACATGACCGAGACATGTCTCCGGTCAATAACCAATAGCGGAACCTGGATGCTCATATTGGTTCCTACATATTCTACGAAGATCTTTATCGGTCAAACCGCATAACAACATACGTTGTTCCCTTTGTCATCGGTATGTTACTTGCCCGAGATTCGATCGTCGGTATCTTAATACCTAGCTCAATCTCGTTACCGGCAAGTCTCTTTACTCGTTTTGTAATGTATTATCCCGCAACTAACTCATTAGTCACATTGCTTGCAAGGCTTATTGTGATGTGCATTACCGAGAGGGCCCAGAGATACCTCTCCGACAATCGGAGTGACAAATCCTAATCTCGATCTATGCCAACTCAACAAACACCATCGGAGACACCTGTAGAGCACCTTTATAATCACCCAGTTACGTTGTGACGTTTGGTAGCACACAAAGTGTTCTTCCGGTATTCGGGAGTTGCATAATCTCATAGTCACAGGAACATGTATAAGTCATGGAGAAAGCAATAGCAGTAAACTAAACGATCAAGTGCTAAGCTAACGGAATGGGTCAAGTCAATCACATCATTCTCCTAATGATGTGATCCCGTTAATCAAATGACAACTCATGTCCATGGCTAGGAAACTCAACCATCTTTGATTAACGAGCTAGTCAAGTAGAGGCATACTAGTGACACTATGTTTGTCTATGTATTCACACATGTATTATGTTTCCGGTTAATACAATTCTAGCATGAATAATAAACATTTATCATGATATGAGGAAATAAATAATAACTTTATTATTGCCTCTAGGGCATATTTCCTTCAGTCTCCCACTTGCACTAGAGTCAATAATCTAGATTACACAGTAATGATTCTAACACCCATGGAGTCTTGGTGTTGATCATGTTTTGCTCGTGGAAGAGGCTTAGTCAACGGGTCTGCAACATTCAGATCCGTATGTATCTTGCAAATCTCTATGTCTCCCACCTGGACTTGATCCCGGATGGAATTGAAGCATCTCTTGATTTGCTTGGTTCTCTTGTGAAATCTGGATTCCTTTGCCAAGGCAATTGCACCAGTATTGTCACAAAAGATTTTCATTGGACCCGATGCACTAGGTATGACACCTAGATCGGATATGAACTCCTTCATCCAGACTCCTTCATTTGCTGCTTCCGAAGCAGCTATGTACTCCGCTTCACACGTAGATCCCGCCACGACGCTTTGTTTAGAACTGCACCAACTGACAGCTCCACCGTTCAATATAAACACGTATCCGGTTTGCGATTTAGAATCGTCCGGATCAGTGTCAAAGCTTGCATCGACGTAACCATTTACGACGAGCTCTTTGTCACCTCCATAAACGAGAAACATATCCTTAGTCCTCTTTAGGTACTTCAGGATGTTCTTGACCGCTGTCCAGTGATCCACTCCTGGATTACTTTGGTACCTCCCTGCTAAACTAATAGCAAGGCACACATCAGGTCTGGTACACAGCATTGCATACATGATAGAGCCTATGGCTGAAGCATAGGGAACACTTTTCATTTTCTCTCTATCTTCTGCAGTGGTCGGGCATTGAGTCTGACTCAACTTCACACCTTGTAACACAGGCAAGAACCCTTTCTTTGCTTGATCCATTTTGAACTTTTTCAAAACTTTGTCAAGGTATGTGCTTTGTGAAAGTCCAATTAAGCGTCTTGATCTATCTCTATAGATCTTGATGCCCAATATGTAAGCAGCTTCACCGAGGTCTTTCATTGAAAAACTCTTATTCAAGTATCCTTTTATGCTATCCAGAAATTCTATATCATTTCCAATCAACAATATGTCATCCACATATAATATTAGAAATGCTACAGAGCTCCCACTCACTTTCTTGTAAATACAGGCTTCTCCAAAAGTCTGTATAAAACCATATGCTTTGATCACACTATCAAAACGTTTATTCCAACTCCGAGAGGCTTGCACCAGTCCATAAATGGATCGCTGGAGCTTGCACACTTTGTTAGCTCCCTTTGGATCGACAAAACCTTCTGGTTGCATCATATACAACTCTTCTTCCAGAAATCCATTCAGGAATGCAGTTTTGACATCCATTTGCCAAATTTCATAATCATAAAATGCGGCAATTGCTAACATGATTCGGACAGACTTAAGCATCGCTACGGGTGAGAAAGTCTCATCGTAGTCAACCCCTTGAACTTGTCGAAAACCTTTCGCAACAAGTCGAGCTTTGTAGACAGTAACATTACCGTCAGCGTCAGTCTTCTTCTTGAAGATCCATTTATTCTCTATGGCTTGCCGATCATCGGGCAAGTCAACCAAAGTCCACACTTTGTTCTCATACATGGATCCCATCTCAGATTTCATGGCCTCAAGCCATTTTGCGGAATCTGGGCTCACCATCGCTTCTTCATAGTTCGTAGGTTCGCCTTGGTCAAGTAACATGACCTCCAGAATAGGATTACCGTACCACTCTGGTGCGGATCTTACTCTGGTTGACCTACGAGGTTCGGTAGTAACTTGATCTGAAGTTTCATGATCAACATCATTAGCTTCCTCACTAATTGGTGTAGGTGTCACAGGAACCGGTTTCTGTGATGAACTACTTTCCAATAAGGGAGCAGGTACAGTTACCTCATCAAGTTCTACTTTCCTCCCACTCACTTCTTTCGAGAGAAACTCCTTCTCTAGAAAGGATCCATTTTTAGCAACAAATGTCTTGCCTTCGGATCTGTGATAGAAGGTGTACCCAACAGTTTCCTTTGGGTATCCTATGAAGACACATTTCTCCGATTTGGGTTCGAGCTTATCAGGTTGAAGCTTTTTCACATAAGCATCGCAGCCCCAAACTTTAAGAAACGACAACTTTGGTTTCTTGCCAAACCACAGTTCATAAGGCGTCGTCTCAACGGATTTCGATGGTGCCCTATTTAACGTGAATGCAGCCGTCTCTAAAGCATAACCCCAAAACGATAGCGGTAAATCAGTAAGAGACATCATAGATCGCACCATATCTAGTAAAGTACGATTACGACGTTCGGACACACCATTACGCTGTGGTGTTCCGGGTGGCGTGAGTTGCGAAACTATTCCGCATTGTTTCAAATGTAGACCAAACTCGTAACTCAAATATTCTCCTCCACGATCAGATCGTAGAAACTTTATTTTCTTGTTACGATGATTTTCCACTTCACTCTGAAATTCTTTGAACTTTTCAAATGTTTCAGACTTATGTTTCATTAAGTAGATATACCCATATCTGCTCAAATCGTCTGTGAAGGTGAGAAAATAACGATACCCGCCGCGAGCCTCAATATTCATCGGACCACATACATCAGTATGTATGATTTCCAATAAATCTGTTGCTCGCTCCATTGTTCCGGAGAACGGCGTTTTAGTCATCTTGCCCATGAGGCATGGTTCGCAAGTACCAAGTGATTCATAATCAAGTGATTCCAGAAGTCCATCAGTATGGAGTTTCTTCATGCGCTTTACACCAATATGACCCAAACGGCAGTGCCACAAATAAGTTGCACTATCATTATCAACTCTGCATCTTTTGGCTTCAACATTATGAATATGTGTATCACTACTATCGAGATTCAACACAAATAGACCACTCTTCAAGGGTGCATGACCATAAAAGATATTACTCATATAAATAGAACAACCATTATTCTCAGATTTAAATGAATAACCGTCTCGCATCAAACAAGATCCAGATATAATGTTCATGCTTAACGCTGGCACCAAATAACAATTATTCAGGTCTAAAACTAATCCCGAAGGTAGATGTAGAGGTAGCGTGCCGACGGCGATCACATCGACTTTGGAACCATTTCCCACGCGCATCGTCACCTCGTCCTTAGCCAGTCTTCGCTTAATCCGTAGTCCCGTTTCGAGTTGCAAATATTAGCAACAGAACCAGTATCAAATACCCAGGTGCTACTGCGAGCTCTAGTAAGGTACACATCAATAACATGTATATCACATATACCTTTGTTCACCTTGCCATCCTTCTTATCCGCCAAATACTTGGGGCAGTTCCGCTTCCAGTGACCAGTCTGTTTGCAGTAGAAGCACTCAGTCTCAGGCTTAGGTCCAGACTTAGGTTTCTTCTCTTGAGCAGCAACTTGTTTGCCGTTCTTCTTGAAGTTCCCCTTCTTCTTCCCTTTACCCTTTTTCTTGAAACTGGTGGTCTTGTTGACCATCAACAATTGATGCTCCTTTTTGATTTCTACCTCCGCAGTCTTTAGCATTGCGAAGAGCTCGGGAATTGTCTTATCCATCCCTTGCATATTATAGTTCATCACGAAGCTCTTGTAGCTTGGTGGCAGTGATTGAAGAATTCTGTCAATGACACTATCATCCGGAAGATTAACTCCCAGTTGAATCAAGTGATTGTTATACCCAGACATTTTGAGTATATGTTCACTGACAGAACTATTCTCCTCCATCTTGCAGCTGTAGAACTTATTGGAGACTTCATATCTCTCAATCCGGGCATTTGCTTGAAATATTAACTTCAACTCCTGGAACATCTCATATGCTCCATGACGTTCAAAACGTCGTTGAAGTCCCGGTTCTAAGCCGTAAAGCATGGCACACTGAACTATCGAGTAGTCATCAGCTTTGCTCTGCCAGACGTTCTTAACGTCGTCAGTTGCATCTGCAGCAGGCCTGGCACCCAGCGGTGCTTCCAGGACGTAATTCTTCTGTGCAGCAATGAGGATAATCCTCAAGTTACGGACCCAGTCTGTGTAATTGCTACCATCATCTTTCAACTTTGCTTTCTCAAGGAACGCATTAAAATTCAACGGAACAACAGCACGGGCCATCTATCTACAACAACATAGACAAGCAAAATACTATCAGGTACTAAGTTCATGATAAATTTAAGTTCAATTAATCATATTACTTAAGAACTCCCACTTAGATAGACATACCTCTAATCATCTAAGTGATCACGCGATCCATATCAACTAAACCATAACCGATCATCACGTGAGATGGAGTAGTTTTCAATGGTGAACATCACTATGTTGATCATATCTACTATATGATTCATGCTCGACCTTTCGGTCTCAGTGTTCCGAGGCCATATCTGCATATGCTAGGCTCGTCAAGTTTAACCAGAGTATTCTGTGTGTGCAAAACTGTCTTACACCCATTGTAGATGAACGTTGAGCTTATCACACCCGATCATCACGTGGTGTCTCGGCACGACGAACTTTGGCAATGGTGCATACTTAGGGAGAACACTTTTACCTTGAAATTTAGTGAGAGATCATCTTATAGTGCTACCGTCAAACAAAGTAGAATAAGATGCATAAAGGATAAACATCACATGCAATCAATATAAGTGATATGATATGGTCATCATCATCTTGTGCCTTTGATATCCATCTTCAAAGCACCGTCATGATCACCATCGTCACCGGCACGACACCTTGATCTCCATTGTAGCATCGTTGTCGTCTCGCCAACTATTGCTTCTACGACTATCGCTACCGCTTAGTGATAAAGTAAATCAATTACAGGGCGATTGCATTGCATACAATAAAGCGACAACCATATGGCTCCTGCCAGTTGCCGATAACTCGGTTACAAAACATGATCATCTCATACAATAAAATTTAGCATCATGTCTGCTACGGGTTGAGCAAGAACCGTTCTTACCTACGCATCAAAACCACAACGATATTTCGTCAAGTTAGTGATGTTTTAACCTTCACAAGGACCGGGCGTAGCCACACTCGGTTCAACTAAAGTTGGAGAAACTGACACCCGCCAGCCACCTGTGTGCAAAGCACGTTGGTAGAACCAGTCTCGCGTAAGCGTACGCGTAATGTCGGTCCGGGCCGCTTCATCCAACAATACCGTCGAACCAAAGTATGACATGCTGGTAAGCAGTATGACTTGTATCGCCCACAACTCACTTGTGTTCTACTCATGCATATAACATCTACGCATAAACCTGGCTCGGATGCCACTGTTGGGGAACGTAGTAATTTCAAAAAAATTCCTACGCACACGCAAGATCATGGTGATGCATAGCAACGAGAGGGGAGAGTGTCGTCTACGTACCCTCATAGACCGTAAGCGGAAGCGTTATAACAACGCGGTTGATGTAGTCGTACGTCTTCACGATCGACCGATCCTCAGCACCGAACGTACGGCACCTCCGCGTTCAGCACACGTTCAGCTCGGTGACGTCCCATGAAGTCATGATCCAGTAGAGCTTCCGGGAAGAGCTTCGTCAGCACGACGGCGTGGTGACGGTGATGATGATGCTACCGACGCAGGGCTTCACCTAAGCACCGCTATGATATGACCGAGGTGGATTATGGTGGAGGTGGGCACCGCACACGGCTAAGAGATCAATGATCAATTGTTGTGCCTTGGGGTGCCCCCCTGCCCCCGTATATAAAGGAGCTAGGGGGAGGCGGCCGGCCAGGAGGAGGGCGCGCCAAGGGGGGAGTCCTACTCCCTCCTCCTTTCCTAGTAGGAGTAGGAGAAGGGGAAAGGAGGAGAGAGAGGGGAAGGAAAGGGGGGTGCCGCCCCCCTCCTTGTCCAATTCGGACTAGAGGGGGAGGGGGCGCGCGGCCTGCCCTGGCCGCCCGGCCCTCCTCTTCTCCACCAAGGCCCAATAGGCCCATTATACTCCCCGGGGGGTTCCGGTAATCCCCCGGTACTCCGGTATATGTCTGAAACCTCCCGAAACACTTCCGGTGTCCGAACATAGTCGTCCAATATATCGATCTTTACGTCTCGACCAATTCGAGACTCCTCGTCATGTCCGTGATCATATCCGGGACTCCGAACTACCTTCGATACATCAAAACACAAAAACTCATAATACCGATCGTCACAGAACTTTAAGCGTGCGGACCCTACGGGTTCGAGAACTATGTAGACATGACCGAGACATGTCTCCGGTCAATAACCAATAGCGGAACCTGGATGCTCATATTGGTTCCTACATATTCTACAAAGATCTTTATCGGTCAAACCGCATAACAACATACGTTGTTCCCTTTGTCATCGGTATGTTACTTGCCCGAGATTCGATCGTCGGTATCTTAATACCTAGCTCAATCTCGTTACCGGCAAGTCTCTTTACTCGTTCCGTAATGCATCATCCCGCAACTAACTCATTAGTCACATTGCTTGCAAGGCTTATTGTGATGTGCATTACCAAGAGGGCCCAGAGATACCTCTCCGACAATTGGAGTGACAAATCCTAATCTCGATCTATGCCAACCCAACAAACACCATCGGAGACACCTGTAGAGCACCTTTATAATCACCCAGTTACGTTGTGACGTTTGGTAGCACACAAAGTGTTCTTCCGGTATTCGGGAGTTGCATAATCTCATAGTCACAAGAACATGTATAAGTCATGGAGAAAGCAATAGCAGTAAACTAAACGATCAAGTGCTAAGCTAACAGAATTGGTCAAGTCAATCACATCATTCTCCTAATGATGTGATCCCCTTAATCAAATGGCAACTCATGTCCATGGCTAGGAAACTCAGCCATCTTTGATTAACGAGCTAGTCAAGTAGAGGCATACTAGTGACACTATGTTTGTCTATGTATTCACACATGTATTATGTTTCCGGTTAATACAATTCTAGCATGAATAATAAACATTTATCATGATATGAGGAAATAAATAATAAATTTATTATTGCCTCTAGGGCATATTTCCTTCAGATTCTTGTTCCCATAAGTTATTTGCTCACAAAATCCCTATGCATAGGAAGTGGGTTAGACTTAAATGTGCTAGTCATATGCTTCATGATGCTCCCGTTATGTTTCAATTCTTATTTTTTATGTGAGCATCATTGTCATCATCATGCCTAGTTAGAAAGGCATTAAAGAAAAGCGCTTGTTGGGAGACAACCCAACATTTATACCTACTATATTTGTGTGTTCACATGATTAAGCTACTGTAGTGATCATGTTTTATAGCTTTTATTTCAATAAAGTGCCAAGTAAGACCTTTGGGATGATTGATACGTCTCCGTCGTATCTATAATTTTTTATTGTTCCATGCCGATATTCTACAACTTTTATATACTTTTGGCAACTTTTTATACTATTTTTAGGACTAACATATAGATCCAGTGCCCAGTGCAAGTTCCTGTTTGTTGCATGTTTTTTGTTTCACAGAAAATCCATATCAAACGGAGTCCAAACGGGATAAAAACTGCAGGAGATTTTTTTTGGAATATATCTGATTTTTTGGAAGTGGAATCAACACGAGACGATGCCCGAGGGGGCCACGAGGCAGGGGGGCGCCCCTGACCCTTGTGGACACACCGTAAGGCGGTTGGATCCCTTCTTTCGCCACAAGAAAGCTAATATCCGGATAAAAATCGTGTTCAAATTTCAATCCAATCGGAGTTACGGATCTCCGCTTATAAAAGAAACGGTGAAAGGGCAGAATCTGGAACACAGAAACAGAGAGAGACAGAGAGACAGATCCAATCTCGGAGGGGCTCTCGCCCCTCCCATGCCATGGAGGCCATGGACCAGAGGGGAAACCCTTCTCCCATCTAGGGAGAAGGTCAAGGAAGAAGAAGAAGAAGGGGGGCTCTCTCCCCCTCTCTCCCGCTGGCGCCGGAACGCCGCCGGGGCCATCATCATCACCGCAATCTACACCAACACCTCCGTCATCTTCACCAACATCTCCATCACCTTCCCCCATCTATCTACAACGGTCCACTCTCCCGCAACCCGCTGTACCCTCTACTTGAACATGGTGCTTTATGCTTCATATTATTATCCAATGATGTGCTGCCATCCTATGATGTCTGAGTAGATTTTCGTTGTCCTATCGGTAATTGGTGAATTGCTATGATTGGTTTAATTTGCTTGTGGTTATGTTGCTGTCCTTTGGTGCCCATCATATGAGCGCACGCGTGGATCACACCATAGGGTTAGTTTTATGTTGATAGGACTATGTATTGGAGGGCAAGAGTGACAGAAGCTTCAACCTAGCATAGAAATTGATGCATACGGGATTGAAGGGGGACCAATATATCTTAATGCTATGGTTGGATTTTACCTTAATGAACGTTAGTAGTTGCAGATGCTTGCTAATAGTTCCAATCATAAGTGCATAGAATTCCAAGTCAGGGATGACATGCTAGCAGTGGCCTCTCCCACATAAAACTTGCTATCACTCTAGTAAAGTAGTCAATTGCTTAGGGACAATTTCGCAACTCCTACCACCACTTTTCCACACTCGCTATACTAACTTTATTGCTTCTTTATCTAAACAGACCCTACTTTTTATTTACGTGCTCTTTATTATCTTGCAAACTTCTCCAGCAACACCTACAAAGTACTTCTAGTTTCATACTTGTTCTAGGTAAAGCGAATGTTAAGCGTGCGTAGAGTTGTATCGGTGGTCGATAGAACTTGAGGGAACTTTTGTTCTACCTTTAGCTCCTCGTTGGGTTCGACACTCTTACTTATCGAAAGAGGCTAAAATTGATCCCCTATACTTGTGGGTTATCAAGACCTTTTTCTGGCGTCGTTGCCGGGGAGTCATAGCGTGGGGTGAATATTCTCGTGTGTGCTTGTTGGCTTTATCACTAAGTAATTTTTATTTGCTGTTCTAAGTTGTTCTCTATCTTTAGTTATGGATATGGAACACGAAAGACCAAAAAAATTAGGTGTACTTGCTACTCATGGAGATGGGGAACCTCCTAAAACCCTCGATGCTCATTATGTGAAAGATATTATGTACTACTTTGATAATCCTGAGAAAACCCCATTCAACTTTGTAATGGGAGACACGTTAGATCAACGTGAATACTTTAGGGATTATCGCTTGACTCAAAAAGGGGAACTATTATGGGATCAAATTTATATGTTGTATTGGTATGCTAGGCAACTATGCTTGAGATATGATTGTACTTGTTGGTCTAGGATGAAGGCTCCACACCTTCCCTTTTCATGCAAATTTAATGATAATGAAACGTTAGCTTCTTATGCTAATGGTATATATGATTACTATGATGTGGAGCAAATAGAAGAGTTCGTTACTTTTATGGGTGCTTATGAAATTGAATCTTTGTTTAAAGAGTTTGAAAATTTTGATGATTCAGTTTATAGACCTGAAAATTTTGCTATACTTAAATATTGCTATGAGAATTATGAATTCAATTTCGATATTGATGATTTTATTGAGAGAGTTTCCGCTGTCCAAGAAGAGACTAATATTTTGCAGGAGTCTATTGAAGAAGAAATTAATGACATTGTGAGCTCATTGGATGAAAAAGATGAGGAGGAGAGCGAAGAACAAAAGGAGGAAGAGCGGATTGATCACCCGTGCCCACCTTCTAATGAGAGTAACTCTTCAAATCATACATTATTTAATTTCCCTTCGTGCATACCGAAGGATGATTGTTATGATCCTGTTGATTCTTTTGAAATATCCCTTTTTGATTATGCTTGCTATGCTTGTGGCCAAGATGCCAATATGAATTATGCTTATGGAGATGAACTTGCTATAGTTCCTTATGTTAAACATGAAATTGTTGCTATTGCACCCATGCATGATAGTCCTATTATCTTTTTGAATTCTCCCGACTACACTATATCGGAGAAGTTTGCCCTTATTAAGGATTATATCGATGGGTTGCCTTTTACCGTTGCACATGATGATTTTGATGGATATAATATGCATGTGCTTGCTGCTAATACTTGCAATTATTATGAGAGAGGAACTATATCTCCACCTCTCTATCTTTCCCACACGATAAAATTGCAAGAAACTGCTTATGCTATGTATTGGCCTTTACTTGATGTGCATGAATTGTTCTTGTATGACATGCCGATGCATAGGAAGAGAGTTAGACTTCGTCATTACATGATATATGTTACTTTGTGCTCACTACTAAATTACAAATCATTGTTAATTAAAATTGGCCTTGATATACCTTGGGATTCGGGCGGATCCATTACTTGAGCATTTTATGCCTAGCTTAATGGCTTTAAAGAAAGCACTGCCAGGGAGACAACCCGGAAGTTTTAGAGAGTCATTTATTTCTGTTGAGTGCTTTTATATAGTTTAAAAACAAAAAAATAAAGAGGAGAACCCAAAACTTTTCCAAAAAGGAAAGTGAAAGTGAGAGAGACAAGCATTGTTGAAGTGGGGGAGCTCCTTGAACTTTGTTCATGCTCACGGAAACTTTGTGAATCTTGATTACAGAAACTTTTCAACAAAAATAATTATCCCCTTGTACAATTCCATTTTATTATAAAAATAATGTGCCAAGGTTTGTCTTTAGGATGTTTACATTGCTTGTTGGTTTGTGCGGTGCAAAACAGAAACTTTGGCTGTAGTGCGCGATTTTACATTTTTTACTGGCACGTCAAACGGTTCTGAAACTTTTTGCACTGTCTTTATATACAAATTTTTTATATTTCCTAATTATTTCAGAATTTTTGGAGTACCAGAGGTATGGTTAATGTTCAGATTATTACAGACTGTCCTGTTTAAGACAGATTCTGTTTTTGATGCATAGTTTGCTTGTTTTGATGAAACTATCAATTTCTATCAGTGGATTAAGCCATGGAAAAGTTATATTACAGTAGATATAATGAAAAAACAAAATATGAATTGGTTTGCAACAGTACTTAGAGTAGTGATTTGCTTTATTATACTAACGGATCTTACGGAGCATTCTGTTGAGTTTTGTGTGGATGAAGTGTTGGAAGATCAAGGAGGTCTCGATGTGAGGAGAAGAAGGAGAGGCAAGAGCTCAAGCTTGGGGATGCCCAAGGCACCACAAGTAAATATTCAAGGAGACTCAAGCGTCTAAGCTTGGGGATGCCCCGGAAGGCATCCCATCTTTCTTCAACAAGTATCGGTGTGTTTCCGGATTCGTTTCGTTTATGCGATATGTGCAAATCTTGGAGCGTCTTTTGCATTTAGTTTTCACTTTTCTTTTATGAACCATGATGGTATGAGATAGTACTTGGTTGATTTATAGAATGCTCATTGCACTTCACTTATATCCTTTGAGTTCGTCTTTATAGAATGCTTCATGTGCTTCGCCTATATCATTTGAAGTTTGGACTGCCTGTTTCTCTTCACATAGAAAACCGCCATATTTAGAATGCTCTTTTGCTTCACTTATATTAGTTAGAGCGTGAGCATATCTTTTGTAGAAAGAATTAAAATCTCTTGCTTCACTTATATCTATTTAGAGAGTTGACATGAACTGGTCATTCACATGGTTACTCATAAAATCCTACATAAAACATGTAGATCACTGAATATGATATGTTTGATTCCTTGCAATAGTTTTGCGATATAAAGATGGTGATATTAGAGTCATGCTAGTGGGTAGTTGTGGATTTTAGAAATACTTGTGTTGAGGTTTGTGATTCCCGTAGCATGCACGTATGGTGAACCGTTATGTAACGAAGTTGGAGCATGAGGTACTTATTGATTGTCTTCCTTATGAGTGGCGGTCGGGGACGAGCGATGGTCTTTTCCTACCAATCTATCCCCCTAGGAGCATGCGCGTAGTACTTTGTTTCGATGACTAATAGATTTTTGAAATAAGTATGTGAGTTCTTTATAACTAATGTTGAGTCCATGGATTATACGCACTCTCACCCTGCCATCATTGCTAGCCTCTTCGGTACCGTGCATTGCCCTCTCTCACCTCAAGAGTTGGTGCAAACTTCGCCGGTGCATCCAAACCCCGTGATATGATACGCTCTATCACACATAAGCCTCCTTATATCTTCCTCAAAACAGCCACCATACCTACCTATCATGGCATTTCCATAGCCATTCCGAGATATAATGTCATGCAACTTCCATCATCATCATATACATGACTTGAGCATTTATTGTCATATTGCTTTGCATGATCGTAAGATAGCTAGCATGATGTTTTCATGGATTGTCCGTTTTTGATGGCATTGCTACGCTAGATCATTGCACATCCCGGTACACCGCCGGAGGCATTCATATAGAGCCATATCTTTGTTCTAGTATCGAGTTGTAATATTGAGTTGTAAGTAAATAAAGTGTGATGATCATCATTATTAGAGCATTGCCCCATGGAAAAAAATGAAAAAAAGAGAGGCCAAAGAAGCCTAAAAAAAGGGGGCCAAAGAAGCCTACCAAAAAAGGCGACAAAAGGGGGCAATGTTACTATCCTTTTACCACACTTGTGCTTCAAAGTAGCACCATGTTCTTCATATAGAGAGTCTCTTGAGGTATCACTTTTATATACTAGTGGGAATTTTCATTATAGAACTTGGCTTGTATATTCCGATGATGGGCTTCCTCAAATGCCTGAGGTCTTCATGAGTAAGCAAGTTGGATGCACACCCACTTAGTTTCCAGTTTGAGCTTTCATACACTTATAGCTCTTAGTGCATCCGTTGCATGGCAATCCCTACTCTTTACATTGACATCAATTGATGGGCATCTCCATAGCCCGTTGATTAGCCGTGTCGATATGAGACTTTCTCCTTTTTATCTTCTCCACACAACCTCCACCATCGTATTCTATTCCACCTATAGTGCTATGTCCATGGCTCACGCTCATGTATTGCGTGAAAGTTGAAAAGGTTTGAGAACATCAAAAGTATGAAACAATTGCTTGGCTTATCATTGGGGTTGTGCATGATTTAAATATTTTGTGTGGTGAAGATGGAGCATAGCCAGACTATATGATTTTGTAGGGATAACTTTCGTTGGCCATGTTGTTTTGAAAAGACATGATTGCTTTATTAGTATGCTTGAAGTATTATTTTCTTAATGTCAAATGATAGACTATTGCTTTGAATCACTCGTGTCTTAATATTCATGCCATGATTAGATTACATGATCAAGATTATGCTAGGTAGCATTCCACATCAAAAATTATCTTTTTTACCATTTACCTACTCGAGGACGAGCAGGAATTAAGCTTGGGGATGCTGATACGTCTCCGTCGTATCTATAATTTTTGGTTGTTCCATGCCAATATTCTACAACTTTTATATACTTTTGGCAACTATTTATACTATTTTTGGGACTAAGATATTGATCTAGTGCCCAGTGCCAGTTCCTGTTTGTTGCATGTTTTTTTTCCGCAGAAAATCCATATCAAACGGAGTCCAAACGGGATAAAAACTGACAGAGATTTTTTTGGAATATATCTGATTTTTGGGAAGTGGAATCAATGCGAGACGATGCCCGAGGGGGCCACGAGGCAGGGGGCGTGCCCCTGACCCTCGTGGACACCCTGTAAGGCGGTTGGAGCCCTTCTTTCACCGCAAGAAAGCTAATATCCGGATAAAAATCGTGTTCAAATGTCAATCCAATCGGAGTTATGGATCTCCGCTTATAAAAGAAACGGTGAAAGGGCAGAATCTGGAACGCAGAAACAGAGAGAGACAGCGAGACAGATCCAATCTTGGAGGGGCTCTTGCCCCTCCCATGCCATGGAGGCCATGGACCAGAGGGGAAACCCTTCTCCCATCTAGGAAGAAGAAGAAGAAGAAGAAGGGGGGCAAACTCCCCCTCTCTCCCGCTGGCGCCGGAACGCTGCCGGGGCCATCATCATCACCGCAATCTACATCAACACCTCCATCATCTTCACCAACATCTCCATCACCTTCCCCCACCTATCTACAGCGGTCCACTCTCCCTCAACCCACTGTACCCTCTACTTGAACATGGTGCTTTATGCTTCATATTATTATCCAATGATGTGCTGCCATCCTGTGATGTCTGAGTAGATTTTCGTTGTCCTATTGGTAATTGGTGAATTTCTATGATTGGTTTAATTTGCTTGTGGTTATGTTGTTGTCCTTTGGTGCCCATCATATGAGCGTACGCGTGGATCACACCATAGGGTTAGTTGTATGTTGATAGGACTATGTATTGGAGGGCAAGAGTGACAGAAGCTTCAACCTAGCATAGAAATTGATGCATACGGGATTGAAGGGGGGCCAATATATCTTAATGCTATAGTTGGGTTTTACCTTAATGAACGTTAGTAGTTGCGGATGCTTGCTAATAGTTCCAATCATAAGTGCATAGAATTCCAAGTCAGGGATGACATGCTAGCAGTGGCCTCTCCCACATAAAACTTGCTATCGGTCTAGTAAAGTAGTCAATTGCTTAGGGACAATTTCGCAACTCCTACCATCACTTTTCTACACTCGCTATACTAACTTTATTGCTTCTTTATCTAAACAGCCCCTTGATAACCCACAAGTATACGGGATCAATTGTAGCCTCTTTCGATAAGTGAGAGTGTCAAACCCAACGAGGAGCTAAAGGTAGAACAAATATTCCCTCAAGTTCTATCGACCACCGATACAACTCTACGCACGCTTGACGTTCGCTTTACCTAGAACAAGTATAAAACTAGAAGTACTTTGTAGGTGGTTTTGGATAGGCTTGCAAGAATATAAACAGAGCGTAAATAATAACTAGGGGCTGTTTAGATGAAGATACAACTAAGTTAGTTTTAGTAGAGAGCTTTTTGTCACGAGAAAGTTATTTGTCCCTAGGCAATCGATAACTAAACCGGTAATCATTATTGCAATTTTATTTGAGGGAGAGGCATAAGCTAACATACTTTCTCTATTTGGATCATATGCACTTATGATTGGAACTCTAGCAAGCATCCGCGACTACTAAAGATTCATTAAGGTAAAACCCAACCATAGCATTAAAGTATCAAGTCCTCTTTATCCCATACGCAAACAACCTACTTACTCGGGTTTGTGCTTCTGTTCACTCACGCCACCCACCATAAGCAAATCATGAACATATTGCAAACCCTACAGCGGGGATCCCTCACGCTTGCGCGACACAAAGAGCACCATAGGACAGCACCAATAATAAAACATGCAACTCAAACCAATCTTGATCATCAAATAACTCATAGGACAAAACAGATCTACTCAAACATCATAGGATAGCCATACATCATTGGGAAATAATATATAGCGTTGATCACCATGTTTAAGTAGATATTACAGTGGGTAAGAGAGAGGTTACACCGCTACATAGAGGGGGGAAGAGTTGGTGATGATGGCGGTGAAGTTGTTGGTGAAGATTGCGGTGATGATGATGGCCCCCAGTGGCACTCCGGCGCCACCGGAAGCGAGGGGGAGAGAGCCCCCCTCCTTCTTCTTCTTCTTCTTCCTTGACCTTCTCCCTAGATGGGAGAAGGGTTTGCCCTCTGGTCCTTGGTCTCCATGGCACGGGAGGGGCGAGAGCCCCTCCGAGATTGGATCTGTCTCTCTCTGTTTCTACGTTCTCCTCCGCTGCCCTTTCACCGTTTCGTATATATATGGAGATCCGTAACTCCGATTGGGTTGAAACCTTCGCCGTGATTTTTTTACCAAAAATTAGCTTTTTTGCGGCCGAAGAAGGGCATCAACCGCCTTAGGGGTGGCCCACGAGGGTCAGGGGAGCGCCCAGGGGGGCAGGCGTGCCCCCCTGTTCGTGGCCATCTTGGGCACCGTCTCGCGTTGATTCTTCTTTCGGAATTCTCCAAATATTCCAAAAATATTCTCTGTCCGTTTTTATTCCGTTTGGATTCCGTTTGATATGGATATTCTGCGAAACATAAAACATGCAACACACAGGAACTGGCACTGGGCACTGGATCAATATGTTAGTCCCAAAAATAGTATAAAAAGTTGCCAAAAAGTATATAAAAGTTGCATAATATTGGCATGGAACAATCAAAAATTATAGATACGACGGAGACGTATCAGCATCCCCAAGCTTAATTCCTGCTCGTCCTCGAGTAGGTAAATGATAAAAAAGATAATTTTTGATGTGGAATGCTACCTAGCATAATCTTGATCATATGTCTAATCATGGCATGAATATTAAGATATGAGTGATTCAAAGCAATAGTCTATCATTTGACATAAAAACAATAATACTTCAAGCCTACTAATAAAGCACTCATGTCCTTTCAAAATAACATGGCCAACGAAAGTTATCCCTACAAAATCATATAGTCTGGCTATGCTCCATCTTCACCACACAAAATATTCACATCATGCATAACCCCGATGACGAGCCAAGCAATTGTTTCATACTTTAGTAATCTCAAACTTTTTCAACTTTCACGCAATACATGAGCGTGAGCCATGGACATAGCACTATAGGTGGAATAGAATATGATGGTGGGGGTTATGTGGAGAGGACAATAAAGGAGAAAGTCTCACATCAACTAGGCGTATCAACGGGCAATGGAGATGCCCATTAATAGATATCAATGTGAGTGAGTAGGGATTGCCATGCAACGGATTCACTAAGAGCTATAAGTGTATGAAAGCTCAAACTGAAACTAAGTGGGTGTGCATCAAACTTGCTTGCTCATGAAGACCTCGGGCATTTGAGGAAGCCCATCATCGGAATATACAAGCCAAGTTCTATAATGAAAATTCCCACTAGTATATGAAAGTGATAACTCAAGAGACTCTCTATATGAAGGATCATGGTGCTACTCTGAAGCACAAGTGTGGTAAAAGGATAGTAACATTGCCCCTTCTCTCTTTTTCTCTCATTTTTTTATTTTTATTTTATTTTATTTTTTTAGTGGGCTTCTTTGGCCTCTCTATTTTTTATTTGGGCTTCTTTGGCCTCTTTTATTTTGATAACCTCACATGGGACAATGTTCTAATAATGATGATCATCACACTTTTATTTACTTACAACTCGATATCTAGAACAAAGATATGACTCTATATGAATGCCTCCGGCGGTGTACCGGGATGTGCAATGATCTAGCGTAGCAATGACATCACAAAACGGACAAGCCATGAAAACATCATGCTAGCTATCTTACGAGCATGCAAAGCAATATGACAATGAATGCTCAAGTCATGTATATGATGATGATGGAAGTTGCATGGCAATACATCTCGGAATGGCTATGGAAATGCCATGATAGGTAGGTATGGTGGCTGTTTTGAGGAAGATATAATGAGGCTTATGTGTGATAGAGCGCATCATATCATGGGGTTTGGATGCACCGGCGAAGTTTGCACCAACTCTCGAGGTGAGAAAGGGCAATGCACGGTACCGAAGAGGCTAGCAATGATGGAAGGGCGAGAGTGCGTATAATCCATGGACTCAACATTAGTCATAAAGAACTCACATACTTATTGCAAAAATCTATTAGTCATCGAAACAAAGTACTACGCGCATGCTCGTACGGGGATAGATTGGTAGGAAACGACCATCGCTCGTCCCCGACCGCCACTCATAAGGAAGAATATCAATAAATAAATCATGCTCCGACTTCATTACATAACGGTTCACCATACGTGCATGCTACGAGAATCACAAACCTCAACACAAGTATTTCTACTAATCCACAACTACCCACTAGCATGACTCTAATATCACCATCTTTATATCACAAAACTATTGCAAGGAATCAAACACATCATATTCAGTGATCTACAAGTTTTATGTAGGATTTTATGACTAACCATGTGAATGACCAATTCATGTCATCTCTCTAAATAGATATAAGTGAAGCAAGAGAGTTTAATTCTTTCTACAAAAGATATGCCCATGCTCTAACAAATATAAGTGAAGCAAAAGAGAATTCTACAAATGGCGGTTGTCTAAGTGAAGAGAAACAGGCAATCCAAACTTCAAATGATATAAGTGAAGCACATGAAGCATTCTATAAAGCCATACTCAAAAGATATAAGTGAAGTGCAAAGAGCATTCTATAAATCAACCAAGTACCATCTCATACCAGCATGGTGCATAAAATAAAAATGAAAACTAAATGCAAAAGACGCTCCAAGATCTGCACATATCACATTAATGAAACGAATCCGAAAACATACCGATACTTGTTGAAGAAAGAGGGGATGCCTTCCGGGGCATCCCCAAGCTTAGACGCTTGAGTCACCTTGAACATTTACTTGGGGTGCCTTGGGCATGCCCAAGCTTGAGCTCTTGTCTCTCTTCCTTCTTCTCACATCGAGACCTTCTCGATCATCGAACACTTCATCCACACAAAACTTCAACAGAAAACTCGGTAAGATCCGTTAGTATAATAAAGTAAATCACTACTCTAAGTACTGTTGCAAAACAATTCATATTTTGTTTTTGCATTGTGTCTACTGTAATATAACTTTGTCATGGCTTAATCCACTCATATAAATTGATAGTTTCATCAAAACAAGCAAACTATGCATCAAAAACAGAATCTGTCTAAAACAGAACAGTCTGTAATAATATGAACATTCACCATACTTCTGATACTTGAAAAATTATTCCAAAATTAGGAAAAATAAACAATTTGTATAGAAAGACATTTCAAAAAGAATCAGAACCATTTGACATTCCAGTAAAAAATTAAAAATCGCGCACTACAGCCAAAGTTTCTGTCCTGCACCGTACAAACCAACAAGCTTTGTAAACATCCTAAAGGCAAACCTTGGCACATTATTTTTATTTCTAAACTTTATAAAAGAAAACAACAGAAATAAATGACTCTCTAAAACTTCCGGGTTGTCTCCCTGGCAGAGCTTTCTTTAAAGCCATTAAGCTAGGCATAAGGTGCTCAAGTAATGAATCCACCCGGATCCCAAGGTATATCAAAGCCAATTTTAATTAACAATGATTTTAATTTAGTAGTGAGCACAAAGCAACATATATCATGTAATGACGAAGTCTAACTCTCTTCCTATGCATTGGCATGTCATAAAAGAACAATTCATGCACACAAAGTAAAGGCCAATGCATAGTTTAAACAGTTTCTTGCAATTTTATCGTGTTGGAAACATAGAGAGGTAGAGATATAGTTCCTCTCTCATAATAATTGCAAGTAGGAGAAGCAAGCACATGCATATTATATTCATCAAAATCATCATGTACAACGGTATAAGGCAACCCATCAATATAATCCTTAATAAGGGCAAACTTCTCCGATATAGTGTAGTCGGGAGAATTCAAAAAGATAATAGGACTATCATGTGTGGGTGCAATAGCAACAATTTCATGTTTAACATAAGGAACTATAGCAAGTTCATCTCCATAAGCATAATTCATATTGGCATCATGGCCACAAGCATAGCAAGCATCATCAAAAATGGATATTTCAAGAGAATCAACGGGATCATAATAGTCATCATAGCAATCATCCTTCGGTAAGCACGAAGGGAAATTAGACAATGTATGAGTTGGAGAGTTACTCTCATTAGAAGGTGGGCACGGGTAGCTAATCCGCTCTTCCTCCATTTGTTCTTCGCTCTCCTCATCATCTTTTTCATCCAATGAGCTCACAGTTTCATCAATTTCTTCTTCCACAGACTCCTGCAAAATATTAGTCTCTTCTTGGACAGTGGAGTAGTCCTCAATATATGGTTCAACATAGGTATTAGAAGCATAATTATCATAGCAATATTGAAGTATGGCAAAATTTTCAGATTTGTAAAGAGTAGCATCATTCATTTCAATCAAAGAGGCAATTTCATAAGCACCCTTAAAAGCAACAAATTCTTCAATTTGTTGAACATCATAGTAGTTATAAACACCCTTAGCATACGAAGATAGGATTCCATTATCAATAAACTCACATTGGTAGGGGAGGTGTTTCTTAGGGTTTTCAGAACAACAAGTAACATCATATATTTCACATAAATTCCAAGCATAGCATTGCAAACGATGAATTTGGCCCAATAGAATTTTCCCTTTTTCAGATATTCGGTGTCGCACATAACAAGCATGCTCATCTAAAGATTTGCCCTCAACTAAGCTAGTTGGGGTTTCAGCACGAGCATAAAGGGATCAAAGATGATCTCTATCTATATCTATACTACCTAAAAGAAACGGAGTGTTCTGTTTCCCCTCTTACGTTCCCCGCTCTTCGTCCAGCCCTCTCGTACGACGCTCTCTCCCCTCTAGCGATTTTATTTTCTCCCTCCATCGATTTTTTCTCCTTGCCGGTTTTATCCTCGTCTGGCCGGACTAACCGTCATATACGTTCGTCTTACCTCTTGTCCACCGCATGGACACCAAGCAGCCTTTCCTTGATTCGTGGCAAAAGAGAGTAGCGTAATTATAGGGTTCTGGGATTAAAAGGGAATCAGATCAATGCGTGCGCGCATGCATCGCTGCAGGGAAGGAAAGGCATTAATTAACGCTCGCTAATTACTGTGTGTATAACGGTATCAGATCTCTTGAAAAAAAAATCTTTTTTTAATCTCAAAGAAATCCTACCAAGTCCAAATCAATAAAATCCCATTCTCCAGGAAAACCGACATCTTCGGCCGCGACGGCGCAGCAGGATGGTGATCGATCAGGAAGACAACAACAGCACGTCGCAGGGCCAAGGATAATACATGGCGGCCGCCGGAGCCCTCTCTGCCTACAGATTCACCAATTAATCTCTCCACCTGAACCCTCTCTTAATTGATTTCATAGCCCTCGTAGGAATCGCCATGGAATTACCTTTTGCTCACATAACACCGCATGTCCTGCCCAGCAGGCGCAACGAGGCGGAGGAGGATCTCCTGCTAGAGCTTGGCAGCACCGGAGGCGTTGTGAGGAGATGCCAAGGTGCCGGTGGTGTGTGCGTTGCTGGTGGTGCTCCAGAAGGACGAGTGCCGATCTGCACCCGATGGTACACTCCTATTTTATGTTGTTGTGTTGTCAATCTCCATGACCAGGGACGTAGTGATCCCTCTGCATGTTGTGCCCCTTCCACTGTTTTGATCTAATCTATCCATGCAGGTCATTGATCTCCCAACGGCTGACGGGCGGTCTGTGCCCAGATCCACTTCTCGTCATCTGTCCAATCACATAATTGTTTTCCTCTACTTGTATTCCACCTTTTGGTTGTAATTCAATTTAGGATCAGCAGTATCTATGCGATTAATTTGAAAGTTTGCAGGATCTGTCGACATGTCAGTCACACTCTAATAAGTGTTCATCTTTAATTTCCTACCCTATAGTGGGCAACATAATTTGCTCTATGTGCATGAAAATTGATAAATTAATTTGGGTTAGTATGTATAGTGGTTAAAGGATGCTAATCCAGGTTCATGAAACTTGCATTTTGGCCGACCCGTATTACAACTTGTACTGTAATCAACATAGAATTATATGGCCGCATTACGTTTCTTTCCACTGGAACACACGATTTATGTTGATCATGCAATTGTCTTCTTTATTTTTCTGTTTTGTGCAGTTTGATGGAAGAGCTTTGTACAGAACCGGAGATTAGGAGGAATGGACATACAAGAAACAATTCCGGAAGATTCCCTAGGGAAGCAAAAATTGTTTACTGGTCTGTGTAGGTTCATTTAGGAAATTCGATGATTGTTGTAATATGAATTTTACATCCTTTCCAACAAAAAGTGTTGTTTCTACTTACATCCATTTTGGTGTGATAAATAATGGTTCTCAACATGCTTTCTCTTTCTACCATGGAGACACTTTTCACTTTGTGATACCTTGGATACAATCTCTTTCCTGGGAAGAAGTGATGCTTTGATATGTTAAATCTTATTTTCAGGTGCCCCCAACTATCAAGTTGGTACTGAATGGAGAAATGCCACTTTATTTAAGAAGTATGACTATAAAATGTATGCTTATATTTATTTTTTCATCATGACTTTCTCAGTGTAACCTAGACGTCTCATCTTCGAAATTATTGGTGATATATTTGTATCTGTTGCAACATAAAAATCGATTGAATTTTTTGGAACAACTGTAAAAAGACAAATTTTATGTTCCATGTTCATAACTAGGTTTATCAAATACCATATAATGTATTATTGAGCTTTGTGTTTCCACACACTTGCTAGATGGAAGAATGGATGACATTATACAACGTGGTTACTGAAGTTGGTGGAAAGAATGTTGTGGTCATTGTTGTGCCTGCCAAGGAAACTACATTTAAGTGCCTTCATGAACTAATTAAGTGCCCTCCTGGTGATGCATAAGTTAAGCAATATGCTGTGAGTAATCACTATTGGATTTCGCTACAATGTGTTTGTGTCATAATTGATTCACTATTCATTCTAACTTTGATGTTGCATGTATGTGGGTTTGTCCGAAGAGCTTTCATGGAGGTGTATGCTTCGATGCTGCTTGATGTGCATGAGAAATTAGAAGGTAGTATTTGTTCATAAGATTGTTGTTTATCATTAAAATATTTATGCCCCGTTGCAACGCACGGGCAATGTCCTAGTCCAAGTAAAAAGCTTCAGGAGTGTGATAGATTTTGAGTGGTTCTTCAACCATTGGTTCAGTAGGTACAACTATTTTTTGGTATTTCGTGTTCCATATCCATAACTAAAGATAGAGAACAACTAAGAACAGCAAATAAAAATTACTTAGTGATCAAGCAAACAAGCACACACGAGAATATTCACCCCACGCTATTGCTCCCCGGCAACGGCACCAGAAAAAGGTCTTGATAACCCACAAGTATAGGGGATGAATTGTAGCCTCTTTCGATAAGTAAGAGTGTCGAACCCAACGAGGAGCTAAAGGTAGAACAAATATTCCCTCAAGTTCTATCGACCACCGATACAACTCTACGCATGCTTGACGTTCGCTTTACCTAGAACAAGTATGAAACTAGAAGTACTTTGTAGGTGATTTTGGATAGGCTTGCAAGAATATAAAGAGAGCGTAAATAAAAACTAGGGATGTTTAGATGAAGATACAACTAAGTTAGTTTTAGTAGAGAGCTTTTTGTCACGAGAAATTTATTTGTCCCTAGGCAATCGATAACTAAACCGGTAATCATTATTGCAATTTCATTTGAGGGAGAGGCATAAGCTAACATACTTTCTCTACTTGGATCATATGCACTTATGATTGGAAATCTAGCAAGCATCCGCAACTACTAAAGATTCATTAAGGTAAAACCCAACCATAGCATTAAAGTATCAAGTCCTCTTTATCCCATATGCAAACAACCTACTTACTCGGGTCTGTGCTTCTGTTCACCCACGCCACCCACCATAAGCAAATCATGAACATATTGCAAACCCTACGGCGGGGATCCCTCACGCTTGCGCGACAGGGAGAGCACCATAGGGCAGCACCAATAATAAAACATGCAACTCAAACCAATCTTGATCATCAAATAACTCATAGGACAAAACAGATCTACTCAAACATCATAGGATAGCCATACATCATTGGGAAATAATATATAGCGTTGATCACCATGTTTAAGTAGATATTACAGTGGGTAAGAGAGAGGTTACACCGCTACATAGAGGGGGGAAGAGTTGGTGATGATGGCGGTGAAGTTGTTGGTGAAGATTGCGGTGATGATGATGGCCCCCAGTGGCACTCCGGCGCCACCGGAAGCGAGGGGGAGAGAGCCCCCCTCCTTCTTCTTCTTCTTCTTCCTTGACCTTCTCCCTAGATGGGAGAAGGGTTTGCCCTCTGGTCCTTGGTCTCCATGGCACGGGAGGGGCGAGAGCCCCTCCGAGATTGGATCTGTCTCTCTGTCTCTCTCTGTTTCTACGTTCTCCTCCGCTGCCCTTTCACCGTTTCGTATATATATGGAGATCCGTAACTCCGATTGGGTTGAAACCTTCGCCGTGATTTTTTTACCAAAAATTAGCTTTTTTGCGGCCGAAGAAGGGCATCAACCGCCTTACGGGTGGCCCACGAGGGTCAGGGGCGCGCCCCCTGGCTCGTGGCCATCTCGGGCACCGTCTCGCGTTGATTCTTCTTCCGGAATTCTCCAAATATTCCAGAAATATTCTCCATCCGTTTTTATCCCGTTTGGGTTCCGTTTGATATGGATATTCTGTGAAACATAAAACATGCAACAGACAGGAACTGGCACTGGGCACTGGATCAATATGTTAGTCCCAAAAATAGTATAAAAAGTTGCCAAAAAGTATATAAAAGTTGCATAATATTGGCATGGAACAATCAAAAATTATAGATACGACGGAGACGTATCACCCCTACTTTTTATTTACGTGCTCTTTATTATCTTGCAAACTTATCCAACAACACCTACGAAGTACTTCTAGTTTCATACTTGTTCTAGGTAAAGCGAACGTTAAGCGTGCATAGAGTTGTATCGGTGGTCGATAGAACTTGAGGGAATATTAGTTCTACCTTCAGCTCCTCGTTGGGTTCGACACTCTTACTTATCGAAAGAGTCTACAATTGATCCCCTATACTTATGGGTTATCAATGATCTATGATGATAGTTGATTTGATCTTGCTGAAAAACAGAAACTTTTGCACTCACGAAAACAATTCTCATTTCTAGTTGGAGAGTGCTTTTTAATTAGTTGATTCTTTTTGCAGAAGATTAATAGACAAATTGCCTAGGACTTCCTAATTTCTCAGGATTTTTGGAGTAGCAGAAGTATGGTGGTTGTCCAGATAATTACAAACTATTCTGTTTTTGACAGATTCTGTTTTCTATGCATAGTTTGCTTGTTTTCTTGTTTCTATGGCTTATGTTGCTTAATATAAATTGTAGAAATGATATGGTACAGTAGGCATTGTGTGAGAAGAATTTTGAATCTTGTCTTGACAGTACGAAAGTGAATGATTTTCGTTATCATACTAACCCATCTCACAAAGTTCCGTTTTGTGTTGTGAAGTTTTCAAGTTTTGGGTAAAGTTTTGATGGACTATAGAATAAAGAGTGGCAAGATCTTAAGCTTGGGGATGCCCAAGGCACCCCAAGGTAATATTCCAAGACAACCAAGAGCCTAAGCTTGGGGATGCCCCGGTTGGCATCCCCTCTTTCATCTTCATTCATCGGTAACTTTACTTGGGGCTATATTTTTATTCACCACATGGTATGTGTTTTGCTTGGAGCATCATTTTCTTTTGTTTAGATTTGCTTGCTGCTATTTAGAGTAATGTTTTTCATCTTTTATTTCAATAAAAAGGTCAAGTATAGCCTTTACCATGCTTATTTTGCAAGTCCATATGTTGTTGTTTTAAAAACGGAAAGTTTGTTGTTATGTTTTGAATATTTGTGAATAGTCAGAACATGATAAAATCTTGAAATTTTTACACAATGAGTAACAACAAATTATCTACAGTGTGGTATTTTTTCAGAATTTTTTAGTTAGGGAAGTATGATTCCTCTTGCATTCTTTACAGACTATCCTGTTTAGACAGATTGATGTTATGATTGCATTGTTTGCATATGTTTGCTTGTTTAATGATTCTATTTGATGATAGGAGTGTTAAATATGCAGAGGCATTTAGTGTGCAATGTCAAATTATAATTTTAGTGATTTTCTATAGTAGAGAATGATAAGGTTCATGCGTTGATTTATACTAACCTATCTCACGAGTTCTTGTTGAGTTATGTGTGGATGAAGTTTTTAAGATTTAGGGAAACCGCGATATGAAAGGAATTAAGGAGACACAAAAGCTCAAGCTTGGGCATGCCCAAGGCATCCCTAATTAATATTTCAAGAAGTCTCAAGCATCTAAGCTTGGGGATGCCCGGGTAGGCATCCCACCTTTCTTCTTTAACAACTATCGGTTAGTATCGGTTGAGCCTAAGTTTTTGCTTCTTCACATGATATGCGCTATCCTTGCAATGTCATTTTATTTTGTTTTGCTTGCTGTTTGAATAAAGTACTTAAGATTTGAAATTTTATTTATGAGTAGGAGTCTTCACATAGTTACATAATTATTTGTCTACTCATTGATCTTCACTTATATGTTTTGGAGTAGTTTGTCATTTGCTCTAGTGCTTCACTTATATCTTTTTAGAGCACGGTGGTAGTTTTATTTTGAAGAAATTGTTGGACTCTCTTGCTTCACTTATATCATTTCGAGAGTCTCTAAACAGCATGGTAATTTGCTTAGGTTATGAATTTAGTCCTAATATGATAGGCATCCAAGAGGGATATAATAAAAACTTTCATATAAAGTGCATTGAATACTATGAGAAGTTTGATTCCTTATGATTGTTTTGAGATATGAAGATGGTGATATTAGAGTCATGCTAGTGAGTGGTTTTGAATTTGAGAAATACTTGTGTTAAAGTTTGTGATTCTCGTAGCATGCACGTATGGTGAACCGTTATGTGACGAAGTCGGAGCATGATTTATTTATTGATTGTCTTCCTTATGAGTGGCGGTCGGGGACGAGCGATGGTCTTTTCCTACCAATCTACCCCCCTAGGAGCATGCGCGTAGTACTTTGTTTCGATAACTAATAGATTTTTGCAATAAATATGTGAGTTCTTTATGACTAATGTTGAGTCCATGAATTATACACACTCTCACCCTTCCACCATTGCTAGACTCTATAGTACCGCGCAACTTTCGCCAGTGCCATAAACCCGCCATATAGCTTCCTCAAAACAGACACCATACCTACCTATTATGGCATTTCCATAGCCATTCCGAGATATATTGCCATGCAACTTTCCATCGTTCCGTTTATATGACACGCTCCATTGTTGTCATATTGCTTTGCACGATCATGTAGTTGATATCGTATTTGTGGCAAAGCACCGTCCATAATTCTTTCATACATGTCACTCTTAACTCGTTGCACATCCCGGTACACCGCCGGAGGCATTCATAGAGAGTCATATTTTTTTCTACGTATCAAGTTGTAATTCTTGAGTTGTAAGTAAATAAAAGTGTGATGATCTTCATTATTAGAGCATTATCCCATGTGAGGAAAGGATGATGGAGACTATGATTCCCCCACAAGTCGGGATGAGACTCCGGACAAAAAAATATTAAAAAAAAGGCAAAAAAAGAGAAGGACCAAACAAAAAATGAGAGAAAAAGAGAGAAGGGGCAATGCTACTATCCTTTTACCACACTTGTGCTTCAAAGTAGCACCATGATCTTCATGATAGAGAGTCTCCTATGTTGTCACTTTCATATACTAGAGTGAATTTTTCATTATAGAACTTGGCTTGTATATTCCAACGATGGGATTCCTCGAAATGCCCTAGGTCTTCATGAGCAAGAAAGTTGGATGCACACTCACTTAGTTTCTTTTTGAGCTTTCATACACTTATAGCTCTAGTGCATCCGTTGCATGGCAATCCCTACTCACTCACATTGATATCTATTGATGGGCATCTCCATAGCCCTTTGATACGCCTAGTTGATGTGAGATTATCTCCTTCTTTTTGTCTTCTCCACAACCACCTTCTATTCCACCTATAGTGCTATGTCCATGGCTCACGCTCATGTATTGCGTGGAAGTTGAAAAAGTTTGAGAACATCAAAAGTATGAAACAATTGCTTGGCTTGCCATTGGGGTTGTGCATGATTTTAATATTTTGTGTGATGAAGATGGAGCATAGACAGACTATACGATTTTGTAGGGATAAGCTTTCTTTGTCCATGTTATTTTGAGAAGACATAATTGCCTTGTTAGTATGCTTGAAGTATTATTGTTCTTATGTCAATATTAAACTTTTGTTTTGAATCATACAGATCTGAACATTCATGCTACAATAAAGAAATTACATGGATAAATATGTTAGGTAGCATTCCACATCAAAAATTCTATTTTTATTATTTATCTACTCGAGGACGAGCAGGAATTAAGCTTGGGGATGCTTGATACGTCTCCAACGTATCTATAATGTTTGATTGTTCCATGCTATTATATTATCTATCTTGGATGTTTTATATGTATTTATATGCTATTTTATATGATTTTTGGGACTAACCTATTAACCTAGAGCCTAGTGCTAGTTTCTGTTTTTTCCTTGTATTTGAGGTTCGCAGGAAAGGAATATCAAATGGAGTCCAATTGACCTGAAACTCCCTTCATCAGAGGATTGGTGGGCGCTCTCTGATCTCCACCACCCCCTAGTTTGCTTCTTTTTAGTAGGTTTTGATACCTCTTTGCTCTAACTAGTATGTATTGTACTACTCATCTGTATACCTTGTAAAAATGGGGCCACACCTCCCCTGATCCTGGTGTTGCATTAATTTAAAAGTCAGTAGGAGCCTCTCCTACTGTCAGAGCTTTCAAAAAAAAATTGACCTGAAACTTTACGACGATGATTTTTTGACCAAACGAAGGCCCCGAAGCAAAAGAGTTGGGCCAGAAGAGCCACGAGGCCTCCAGAAGAGTGGAGGGCACGCCCTCCGACCTTGTGGGCCCCTCGTGGGACTCCCCTGACTTGTTCTCAACGCCAACACCTCTTATATATCCCCAAACCTCCAGAACATAACCTAGATCGGAGTTCCGCCGTCGCAAGCCTCTGTAGCCACCAAAAACCAATCGGGACCCTGTTCCGGCACCCTGTCGGAGGGGGAAATCATCATCGGTCGCCATCTTCATCATCCCGGCGGTCTCCATGACGAGGAGGGAGGGGTTCACCCTCGGGGCTGAGGGTATGTACCAGTAGCTATGTGTTTGATCTCTCTCTCTCTCTCTCGTTCTTGATTTGGCACGATCTTGATGTACCGCGAGCTTTGCTATTATAGTTGGAACTTATGATGTTTCTCCCCCTCTACCTTCTTGTAATGGATTGAGTTTTCCCTTTGTAGTTATCTTATCGGATTGAGTCTTTAAGGATTTGAGAACACTTGATGTATGTCTTGCATGTGCTTATCTGTGGTGACAATGGGATATTCACGTGATCCACTTGATGTATTTTTTGGTGATCAACTTGCGGGTTTTGTGACCTTGTGAACTTATGCATAGGGGTTGGCACACGTTTTTGTCTTGACTCTCTGGTAGAAACTTTGGGGCACTCTTTGAAGTTCTTTGTGTTCGTTTGAATAGATGAATCTGAGATTGTGTGATGTATATCGTATAATCAAACCCGCGGATACTTGTGGTGACATTGGAGTATCTAGGTGACATTAGGGTTTTGGTTGATGTGTATCTTAAGGTGTTATTTTAGTACGAACTCTAGGGCTGTTTGTGACACTTATAGGAATAGCCCAATAGATCGACCAGAAAGAATAACTTTGAGGTGGTTTCGTACCCTACAATAATCTCTTCATTTGTTCTACGCTATTAGTGACTTTGGAGTGACTCTTTGTTGCATGTTGAGGGATTGTTATATGATCTAATTATGTTATCATTGTTGAGAGAACTTGCAGTAGTGAAAGTATGAACCCTAGGCCTTGTTTCGAAGCATTGCAATACCGTTTTCGCTCACTTTTACCACTTGCTACCTTGTTGTTTTTATATTTTCAGATTACAAAAACCTATATCTACCATCCATATTACACTTGTTTCACCATCTCTTCGCTGAACTAGTGCACCTATACAATTTACCATTGTATGGGGTGTGTTGAGGACACAAGAGACTCTCTGTTATTTGGTTGCAGGGTTGCTTGAGAGAGACCATCTTCATCCTACTCCTCCCACGGATTGATAAACCTTAGGTCATCCACTTGAGGGAAGTTTGCTACTGTCCTACAAAAGTCTACACTTGGAGGCCCAACAACGTCTATAAGAAGAAGGTTGCGTAGTAAACATCACTTATTGCTGAACATGGCTTTAAGTTGTACAACAATCCTTACAACCTACAGTTTTGACGGCCAAAAACCTCGTAAATTTTCACGCTAGGAATCCTAAGTCCTAGCTAACTCTCTCATTTTATTTCGTCCAACAAAAATGTGAGATCCTCTAAGAAAAAGATGAGATATACCATATCTTGAAATTATGAAGAAAACCTGCAACTACAATCAAAGACTTGGGCTCCTCACGGAAGCCGTCATGGCTAGAGTAGCGTATGTGTTCTCGCTGGGAGCAAAACAGCAGGCCAGTTTTTCTTTAGTGAAAGGGGTTCCGCCTGGTTCGACCTTTTAATTGATGAAACCGAAAACAGACAAATTCAGAGTTGGCAAGCCAGGTTCAAACATTTCAAGGTTCTAAGGCCACACCATGATTTTTATTACAATAACGCAGGGGAATGCAGTAGACAAAAGCATACACACGAAGCTCCCAGATCATGGCGAATCACCTCCACGTAGAATCCCTTTGTGATCACGGCGTTCCTCATTGGATACATTCGTCGGAATCACTATCCCAAGCATGTATCATAAGCTCCTCACACCGGTGATCCAGCAAGAAGGTACACAACATCAGCAACATTGATTACGATTCGTTGCCCAACACTTTTAGTGATGCACCCAGCTTGCCCGAGATGCAATGTACAATGATCCACGTTCTCCCCTGAAAGAAAGATTCATTTTGTAAACACCACAAGCTCCACAAGGAGGTAGCACCAACAAATTATAAACCTCCAATTTTTTCCTCCAGCAATTCTGAGTCAAATCATATCAGATAATGGGCATGATTAGCTGCTAATTCTTCTTCACTGCTAGTCTGAGACCAAAAGCAAAGTCATGCAAATGCTTTGGCTCTGATGGCACTTGAGGAATTATGTAATACTCACTCCGTTCTTGATTTTGAACTAAAACCATGACAGTTATTTCCGGACGGAGGTAATTGTTGGGGATCGTAGCAGAAATTTAAAATTTTCTACGCATCACCAAGATCAATCTATGGAGTAATCTAGCACCGAGGGGAAGGGGGTGCATCTACATACCATTGTAGATCGCTAAGCGGAAGCGTTGCAAGAACGCGGATGAAGGAGTCGTACTCGTAGCGATTCAGATCGCGGTTGATTCCGATCTAAGCGCCGAACCACGGCGCCTCCGCATTCAACACACGTGCAGCCCGGTGACGTCTCCCATGCCTTGATCCAGCAAGGGGAGAAGGAGAAGTTGGGGAAGACTCCGTCCAGCAGCAGCACAACGGCGTGGTGGTGGTGGAGGAGCGCGGAACTCCAGCAGGGCTTCGCCAAGCACTACGAGAGACGAGGAGCGAGAGAGGTATGGCTGCGCCTGGGAGAGAATAACTCGTGTATTGGGCAGCCCCTAGACCTCAACTATATATAGGGGGAGGGGAGGGGGCTGCGCCCCCTCTAGGGCTCCCACCCCAAGGGGTGCGGCAGCCCCAGATCCCATCTAGGGTGGCGGCCAAAGGGGGAGAGGGGGAGGCGCACCTGGGGTGGGCCTTAGGGCCCATCTGCCCTAGGGTTTGCCCCCATCTTCTCTTGAGGCGCCTTGGGCCTTGGTGGGGGGCGCCCCAGCCCACCTAGGGGCTGGTCCCTTCCCACTATTGGCCCACGCAAGCCTCTGGGGCTGGTGGCCCCTCCCGGTGGACCCCCGGACCCTTCCGGTGGTCCCGGTACATTACCGGTGATGCCCGGAACACTTCCGGTGGCCAAATCCTCACTTCCTATATATCAATCTTTACCTCTGGACCATTCCGGAACTCCTCGTGACGTCCGTGATCTCATCCGGGACTCCGAACAACATTCGGTAACCGCGTACATACTTTCCCTATAACCCTAGCGTCATCGAACCTTAAGTGTGTAGACCCTACGGGCTCGGGAACCATGGAGTCATGACCGAGACATATCTCCGGCCAATAACCAACAGCGGGATCTGGATACCCATGTTGGCTCCCACATGTTCCACGATGATCTCATCGGATGAACCACGATGTCAAGGATTCAATCAATCCTGTATACAATTCCCTTTGTCTTCCGGTATAGTACATGCCCGAGATTCGATCGTCGGTATCCCGATACCTTGTTCAATCTCGTTACCGGCAAGTCTCTTTACTCGTTCCGTAACACATCATCCCGTGATCAACTCCTTGGTCACATTGTGCACATTATGATGATGTCCTACCGAGTGGGCCCAGAGATACCTCTCCGTTTACACGGAGCGACAAATCCCAGTCTCGATTCATGCCAACCCAACAGACACTTTCGAAGATACCTGTAGTGCACCTTTATAGCCACCCAGTTACGTTGTGACGTTTGGTACACCCAAAGCATTCCTACGGTATCCGGGAGTTGCACAATCTCATGGTCTAAGGAAATGATACTTGACATTAGAAAAGCTTTAGCAGACGAACTACACGATCTTGTGCTAGGCTTAGGATTGGGTCTTGTCCATCACATTATTCTCCTAATGATGTGATCCCGTTATCAACGACATCCAATGTCCATGGTCAGGAAACCGTAACCATCTATTGATCAACGAGCTAGTCAACTAGAGGCTTACTAGGGACATGGTGTTGTCTATGTATCCACACATGTATCTGAGTTTCCTATCAATACAATTTTAGCATGGATAATAAACGATTATCATGAACAAGGAAATATAATAATAACCAAATTATTATTTCCTCTAGGGCATATTTCTAACAGTCTCCCACTTGTACTAGAGTCAATAATCTAGTTCACATCGCCATGTGATTAACACTCACAGGTCACATCACCATGTGACTAACATCCAAAGAGTTTACTAGAGTCAATAATCTAGTTCACATCACTATGTGATTAACACTCAATGGGTTCTGGGTTTGATCATGTTATGCTTGTGAGAGAGGTTATAGTCAACGGGTCTGCAACAATCAGATCCGCATGTACTTCGCAAAACTTTATGTCATATCGTAGATGCTGCTACCACGTTCCACTTGGAGCTATTCAAAATGGTTGCTCCATTATACATATCCGGTTTTTCTACTCATAGTCATCCGGATAGGTGTTAAAGCTTGCATCGACGTAACTCTTAACGTCGAACTCTTTATCACCTCCATAACCAAGAAATATTTCCTTATTCCTCTAAGGACAATTTTGACCACTGTCCAGTGATCCACTCCTGGATCACCTTTGTACCCTCTTGCCAGACATGTGGCAAGGCACAAATCAGGTGCGGTACTCAGCATGGCATACCGTATAGAGCCTATGACAAAAGCATAGGGGACGACCTTCGTCCTTCCTCTTTCTTCTGCCGTGATCAAGCTTTGAGTCTTACTCAACTTCACACCTTACAACTCAGGTAAGAACTCCTTCTTTGACTGATCTATTTTGAACTCCTTCAAAATCATGTCAAAGGTGTGTGTTCTTTTGAAAGTATCATCGGGCGTCTTGATCTATCTCTATAGATCTTGATCCCCAATATGTAAGCATCTTTATCCAGGTCTTCCTTTGAAAATCACTTTTCAAACAACCGTTTATGCTTTCCAGAAATTCTACATCATTTCGGATCAACAATATGTCATCCACATATACTTATCAGAAATGTTGTAGTGCTCCCACTCACTTTCTTGTAAATACAAGTTTCTAGCAAACATTGTATAAACCTAAAAACTTTGATCACTCCATCAATGCATATATTCCGACTCCGAGATGCTTACACTAATCCATAGAAGGATCGCTGGAGCCAGCATACCTTTTAGCATCCTTAGGATCGACAAAACCTTTGATTGTATCACATATAACTTTTTCTTACGAAAACTGGTAAGAAAACTTGTTTTGACATCCATGTGTCAGATTTCATAATCGAAAAATACAGCTAATGCTAACATGAATCCGACGGACTTAAGCATCGCTACGGGTGAGAAAATCTCATCGTAGTCAACTCCTTGAACTTGTGAAAAACTCTTTGCCACAAGTCGAGCTTCATAGACGGTAACATCACCGTCCACGTCCGTCTTCTTCTTAAAGATCCATTTGTCTCAATGGCTTGCCGATCATCGGGCAAGTCCACCAAAGTCCATACTTTGTTCTGATACATGGATCCTATCTCGGATTTCATGGCTTCTAACCATTTGTCAGAATACGGGCCCATCATCGCTTCTCCATAGCTCGTAGGTTCATTGTTGTCTAACAACATGATATCTAAGACAGGATTACCGTACCACTCAGGAGTAGTACATATCCTTGTCGACCTACGAGGTTCAATAGCAACTTGATCCGAAGCTTCATGATCACTATCACTAACTTCCTCTTCAACAGACGTAGGCGCCACAGAAACATCTTTCTGTGTTGCACTACTTTCCGGTTGAAGTAGAGGTTCAACAACCTCATCAAGTTCTATCTTCCTCCCACTCAATTCTTTCGAGAGAAACTCCTTCTCGAGAAAGGACACGTTCTTGTGACAAACAATTTGCCCTCGGATCTAAGATAGAAGGTATACCCAACTGTCACCTTTGGGTATCCTATGAAGATGTGTTTGTCCGCTTTGGGTTCGAGCTTCTCCGGCTGAAGCCTTAAGCATCGCAGCCCCAAACATTAAGAAACGACAACTTTGGTTTCTTGCCAAACCAATGTTCATATGACGTCGTCTCAACGGACTTCGATGGTGCCCTATCTAAAGTGAATGCAGCTGTCTCTAACGCATAACCTCAAAATGATAGCGGTAGATCGCTAAGAGACATCATAGATCGCACCATATCTCATAAGGTTCGATTACGACGTCCGGACACACCATTTCGCTGTGGTGTTCCAGGTGGCTTCAACTGTGAAACAATTCCACAATGTCTTAAGTGATTGCCAAACTCATAACTCAGAAATTCTCCCTCAATCAGATCGTAGGAATTTGATCTTCTTGTTATGATGGTTCTTAACTTTACTCTAAAATTGCTTGAACTTTTCAAACGTTTCAGGCTTGTGTTTCATTAAGTAAATATACCCATATCTACTCAAATCGTCAATGAAGATGAGAAAATAACGATATCCACCACACGCCTTAATTCTCATTGGATCACGCACATCAGCATGTATGATTTCCAACAAGTCACTTGCCCGTTTCATTGTACCTGAAAACGGGATCTTAGTCATCCTGCCCATGAGGCATGGCTCGCATGTGTCAAGCGATTCAAAATCAAGTGACTCCAAACATCCATCAGCATGGAGTTTCTTCATGCATTTTATGCCAAAATGACCTAAGCGGCAGTGTCACAAGAAAGTGGTACTATCATTATTAACTCTACATCTTTTTGGCGTGAACATGTGTATTACCACGACCGAGATTAAATGAACCATTCACATAGGGTGCATGACCATGAAAGGTATTATTCATGTAAACAGAATAACCATTATTTTCTAACTTAAATGAATAACCGTAATGCAATGAACATGATCTAATCATATTCACGCTCAACGTAGACACCTGATGTTGGGGATCGTAGCATAATTTTAAAATTTTCCTACGCCCACCAAGATGCATCTATGGAGTGTACTAGCAACGAGGGGAAGGGAGTGCATCTACATACCCTTGTAGATCGCGAGCGGAAGCGTTCCAATGAACGTGGATGACGGAGTCGTACTCGCCGTGATCCAAATCACCGATGACCGAGTGCCGAACGGACGGCACCTCCGCGTTCAACACATGTACGGTGCAGCGACATCTCCTCCTTCTTGATCCAGCAAGGGGGAAGGAGAGGTTGATGGAGATCCAGCAGCACGACGGCGTGGTGGTGGATGTAGCGGGTCTCGGCAGGGCTTCGCTAAGCTTCTGCGAGAGAGAGAGAGGTGTTGCAGGGGAGCAGGGAGGCACCCAAGGCTGTAGGTTGCTTCCCTCCCTCCCCCCTTTATATAGGCCCCCTGGGGGGGGCGCCGGCCCTGGAGATGAGATCCAAAGGGGGGGGGCGGCCAAGTGGGGGGAAGGGGTGCCTTGCCCCCCAAGGCAAGGGGGAAGCTCCCCCCTAGGGTTCCCAACCCTAGGCGCAGGGGGGAGGCCCAAGGGGGGCGCCCCAGCCCACTAAGGGCTGGTTCCCTTCCACTTTCAGCCCACGGGGCCCTCCGGGATAGGTGGCCCCACCCGGTGGACCCCCGGAACCCTTCCGGTGGTCCCGGTACAATACCGGTAACCCCCGAAACTTTCCCGATGGCCGAAACTTGACTTCCTATATATAATTCTTCACCTCCGGACCATTCCGGAACCTCTCGTGACGTCCAGGATCTCATCCGGGACTCCGAACAACTTTCGGGTTTCCGCATACATATATCTCTACAACCCTAGCGTCACCGAACCTTAAGTGTGTAGACCCTACGGGTTCGGGAGACATGCAGACATGACCGAGACGCCTCTCCGGTCAATAACCAACAGCGGGATCTGGATACCCATGTTGGCTCCCACATGTTCCACGATGATCTCATCGGATGAACCACGGTGTCGAGGATTCAATCAATCCAGTATACAATTCCCTTTGTCAATCGGTATGTTACTTGCCCGAGATTCGATCGTCGGTATCCCAATACCTTGTTCAATCTCGTTACCGGCAAGTCTCTTTACTCGTACCGCAATGCATGATCCCGTGACTAACGCCTTAGTCACATTGAGCTCATTATGATGATGCATTACCGAGTGGGCCCAGAGATACCTCTCCGTCACACGGAGTGACAAATCCCAGTCTCGATCCGTGCCAACCCAACAGACACTTTCGGAGATACCCGTAGTGCACCTTTATAGTCACCCAGTTACGTTGTGACGTTTGGCACACCCAAAGCACTCCTACGGTATCCAGGAGTTGCACGATCTCATGGTCTAAGGAAAAGATACTTGACATTGGAAAAGCTCTAGCAAACGAAACTACACGATCTTTTATGCTAAGCTTAGGATTGGGTCTTGTCCATCACATCATTCTCCTAATGATGTGATCCCGTTATCAATGACATCCAATGTCCATAGTCAGGAAACCATGACTATCTGTTGATCAACGAGCTAGTCAACTAGAGGCTTACTAGGGACACGTTGTGGTCTATGTATTCACACATGTATTACGATTTCCGGACAATACAATTATAGCATGAATAATAGACTATTATCATGAACAAAGAAATATAATAATAACCATTTATTATTGCCTCTAGGGCATATTTCCAACAGTCTCCCACTTGCACTAGAGTCAATAATCTAGTTACATTGTGATGAATCGAACACCCATTGCGTCCTGGTGTTGGTCATGTTTTGCCCTAGGGAGAGGTTTAGTCAACGGATCTGCTACATTCAGGTCCGTATGTACTTTACAAATATCTATGTCTCCATTTTGAACACTTTCACGAATGGAGTTGAAGCGACGCTTGATATGCCTGGTCTTCCTGTGAAACCTGGGCTCCTTCGCAAGGGCAATAGCTCCAGTGTTGTCACAGAAGAGAGTCATCGGGCCCGACGCCTTGGGAATCACCCCTAGGTCGGTAATCAACTCCTTCATCCAGACTGCTTCCTGTGCTGCCTCCGAGGCTGCCATGTACTCCGCTTCACATGTAGATCCCGCCACGACGCTTTGCTTGCAACTACACCAGCTTACTGCTCCTCCATTCAAAATATACACGTATCCGGTTTGTGACTTTGAGTCATCCAGATCTGTGTCGAAGCTAGCGTCGATGTAACCCTTTACGACGAGCTCTTCGTCACCTCCATAAACGAGAAACATATCCTTAGTCCTCTTCAGGTACTTCAGGATATTCTTGACCGTTGTCCAGTGTTCCATGCCGGGATTACTTTGGTACCTTCCTACCAAACTTACAGCAAGGTTTACATCAGGTCTGGTACACAGCATGGCATACACAATAGACCATATGGCCGAGGCATAGGGGATGACACTCATCTTTTCTATATCTTCTGCCGTGGTCGGGCATTGAGCCGTGCTCAATTGCACACCTTGCAATACAGGCAAGAACCCCTTCTTGGACTGATCCATACTGAACTTCTTCAATATCTTGTCAAGGTATGTACTCTGTGAAAGACCAATGAGGCGTCTTGATCTATCTCTATAGATCTTGATGCCTAATATATAAGCAGCTTCTCCAAGGTCCTTCATTGAAAAACACTTATTCAAATAGGCCTTTATACTTTCCAAGAATTCTATATCATTTCCCGTCAATAGTATGTCATCCACATATAATATGAGAAATGCTACAGAGCTCCCACTCACTTTCTTGTAAACACAGGCTTCTCCATAAGTCTGTGTAAACCCAAACGCTTTGATCATCTCATCAAAGCGAATGTTCCAACTCCGAGATGCTTGCACCAGCCCATAGATTGAGCGCTGGAGCTTGCATACTTTGTTAGCATTCTTAGGATCGACAAAACCTTCCGGCTGCATCATATACAACTCTTCCTTAAGGAAACCGTTAAGGAATGCCGTTTTGACGTCCATCTGCCATATCTCATAATCATAGTATGCGGCAATTGCTAACATGAGTCGGACGGACTTCAGCTTCGCTACGGGTGAGAAAGTCTCATCGTAGTCAACCCCTTGAACTTGTCGATAACCCTTAGCGACAAGTCGAGCTTTGTAGATGGTCACATTACCATCTGCGTCCGTCTTCTTCTTAAAGATCCATTTATTTTCTATGGCTTGCCGATCATCGGGCAAGTCAGTCAAAGTCCATACTTTGTTTTCATACATGGATTCTATCTCGGATTTCATGGCTTCTAGCCATTTGTCGGAATCCGGGCCCACCATCGCTTCTTCATAGTTCGAAGGTTCACCGTTGTCTAACAACATGATTTCCAGGACAGGGTTGCCGTACCACTCTGGTGCGGAACGTGTCCTTGTGGACCTACGAAGTTCAGTAACTTGATCCGAAGTTTCATGATCATCATCATTAACTTCTTCCCCAGTCGGTGTAGGCACCACAGGAACATTTTCCCGCGCTGCGCTACTTTCCGGTTCGGAAGGGGTGACTATCACCTCATCAAGTTCCACTTTCCTCCTACTCAATTCTTTCGAGAGAAACTCCTTCTCTAGAAAGGACCCGTTCTTGGCAACGAAGATCTTGCCCTCGGATCTGAGGTAGAAGGTATACCCAATAGTTTCCTTAGGGTATCCTATGAAGACGCATTTTTCCGACTTGGGTTCGAGCTTTTCAGGTTGAAGTTTCTTGACATAAGCATCACATCCCCAAACTTTTAGAAACGACAGCTTAGGTTTCTTTCCAAACCATAATTCATACGGTGTCGTCTCAACGGATTTCGACAGAGCCCTATTTAAAGTGAATGCGGCAGTCTCTAAAGCATAACCCCAAAATTAGAGTGGTAAATCGGTAAGAGACATCATAGATCGCACCATATCCAATAGAGTGCGATTACGATGTTCGGACACACCATTTCTCTGAGGTGTTCCAGGCGGCGTGAGTTGTGAAACTATTCCACATTTCCTTAAGTGTGCACCAAAATCGTGACTTAAATATTCTCCACCACGATCTGATCGTAGGAATTTTATTCTCCTGTCACGTTGATTCTCAACCTCACTCTAAAATTCCTTGAACTTTTCAAAGGTTTCAGACTTGTGTTTCATTAGGTAGACATACCCATATCTACTTAAATCATCAGTGAGAGTGAGAACATAACGACATCCTCCGCGAGCCTCAACACTCATTGGACCACACACATCGGTATGTATGATCTCCAATAAGTTGGTTGCTCGCTCCATTGTTCCGGAGAACGGAGTCTTGGCCATCTTACCCATGAGGCATGGTTCGCACGTGTCAAATGATTCGTAATCAAGAGACTCCAAACGTCCATCTGCATGGAGCTTCTTCATGCGCTTGACACCAATGTGACCAAGGCGGCAGTGCCACAAGTATGTGGGACTATCGTTATCAACTTTACATCTTTTGGTATTCATACTATGAACATGTGTAACATCACATTCGAGATTCATCAAAAATAAACCATTGACCAGCGGGGCATGACCATAAAACATATCTCTCAAATAAATAGAACAACCATTATTCTCAGATTTAAATGAGTAGCCATCTCGAATTAAACGAGATCCAGATACAATGTTCATGCTCAAAGCTGACACTAAATAACAATTATTGAGGTTTAAAACTAATCCCGTGGGTAGATGCAGAGGTAGCGTGCCGACGGCGATCACATCGACCTTGGAACCATTCCCGACGCGCATCGTCACCTCGTCCTTTGCCAGTCTCCGTTTATTCCGTAGTTCCTGCTTTGAGTTACAAATATGAGCAACCGCACCGGTATCAAATACCCAGGAGCTACTACGAGTACTGGTAAGGTACACATCAATTACTTGTATATCACATATACCTTGGGTGTTGCCGGCCTTCTTCTTGTCCGCTAATATTTGGGGCAGTTCCGCTTCCAGTGACCACTTCCCTTGCAATAAAAGCACTCAGTCTCGGGCTTGGGTCCATTCTTTGACTTCTTCCCGGTAACTGGTTTACCGGGCGCGGCAACTCCCTTGCCGTCCTTCTTGAAGTTCTTCTTACCCTTGCCCTTCTTGAACTTAGTGGTTTTATTCACCATCAACACTTGATGTTCTTTTCTGATCTCTACCTCAGCTGATTTCAGCATTGAATATACCTCAGGAATGGTCTTTTCCATCCCCTGCATATTGAAGTTCATCACAAAGCTCTTGTAGCTTGGTGGAAGCGACTGGAGGATTCTGTCAATGACCGCGTCATCCGGGAGATTAACTCCCAGCTGAGACAAGCGGTTGTGCAACCCAGACATTCTGAGTATGTGCTCACTAACAGAACTATTCTCCTCCATTTTACAGCTGAAGAACTTGTCGGAGACATCATATCTCTCGACCCGGGCATGAGCTTGAAAAACCAGTTTCAGCTCCTCGAACATCTCATATGCTCCATGTTTCTCAAAACGCTTTTGGAGACCCGGTTCTAAGCTGTAAAGCATGCCGCACTGAACGAGGGAGTAATCATCAGCACGCTGCTGCCAAGCGTTCATAACGTCTTGGTTCTCTGGGATTGGTGCTTCACCTAGCGGTGCTTCTAAGACATAATCTTTCTTGGCTACTATGAGGATGATCCTCAGGTTCCGGACCCAGTCCGTATAGTTGCTGCCATCATCTTTCAGCTTGGTTTTCTCTAGGAACGCGTTGAAATTGAGGACAACGTTGGCCATTTGATCTACAAGACATAGTGTAAAGATTTTAGACTAAGTTCATGATAATTAAGTTCATCTAATCAAATTTTTAATGAACTCCCACTCAGATAGACATCCCTCTAGTCATCTAAGTGAAACATGATCCGAGTTTAACTAGGCCGTGTCCGATCATCACGTGAGACGGACTAGTCAAGATCGGTGAACATCTCCATGTTGATCGTATCTTCTATACGACTCATGCTCGACCTTTCGGTCCTCCGTGTTCCGAGGCCATGTCTGTACATGCTAGGCTCGTCAAGTCAACCTAAGTGTATTGCGTGTGTTCCGAGGCCATGTCTGTACATGCTAGGCTCGTCAACACCCGTTGTATTCGAACGTTAGAATCTATCACACCCGATCATCACGTGGTGCTTCGAAACAACGAACCTTCGCAACGGTGCACAGTTAGGGTGAACACTTTCTTGAAATTATTATAAGGGATCATCCTATTTGCTACCGTCGTTCTAAGCAAATAAGATGCAAAAACATGATAAACATCACATGCAATCAAATAGTGACATGATATGGCCAATATCATTGTGCTCCTTTGATCTCCATCTTCGGGGCACCATGATCATCTTTGTCACCGGCATGACACCATGATCTCCATCATTGTGTCTTCATGAAGTCGTCACGCCAACGATTACTTCTACTTCTATGGCTAACGCGTTTAGCAACAAAGTAAAGTAAATTACATGGCGTTATTCAATGACACGCAGGTCATGCAAAATAATAAAGACAACTCCTATGGCTCCTGCCGGTTGTCATACTCATTGACATGCAAGTCGTGATTCCTATTACAAGAATATGATCAATCTCATACATCACATATATCATTCATCACATTTTCTGGCCATATCACATCACATAGCACTTGCTGCAAAAACAAGTTAGACGTCCTCTAATTGTTGTTGCAAGTTTTTACATGGTTTGTAGGTTTCTAGCAAGAACGTTTTCTTACCTACGTATGACCACAACGTGATTTGCCAATTTCTATTTACCCTTCATAAGGACCCTTTTCATCGAATTCGTTCCGACTAAAGTAGGAGAGACAGACACCCGCTAGCTACCTTATGCAACTAGTGCATGTCAGTCGGTGGAACCTGTCAAGCGTACGTGTAAGGTCGGTCCGGGCCGCTTCATCCTACAATGCCGCCGAAACAAGAAACGACTAGTAGCGGCAAGAAGAATTGGCAAACTCAACGCCCACAACTGCTTTGTGTTCTACTCGTGCATAGTAACTACGCATAGGCCTGGCTCATGATGCCACTGTTGGGGATCGTAGCATAATTTTAAAATTTTCCTATGCTCACCAAGATGCATCTATGGAGTGTACTAGCAACGAGGGGAAGGGAGTGCATCTACATACCCTTGTAGATCGCGAGCGGAAGCGTTCCAATGAACGTGGATGACGGAGTCGTACTCGCCGTGATCCAAATCACCGATGACCGAGTGCCGAACGGACGGCACCTCCGCGTTCAACACACGTACGATGCAGCGACGTCTCCTCCTTGTTGATCCAGCAAGGGGGAAGGAGAGGTTGATGGAGATCCAGCAGCACGACGGCGTGGTGGTGGATGTAGCGGGTCTCGGCAGGGCTTCGCTAAGCTTCTGCGAGAGAGAGAGAGGTGTTGCAGGGGAGGAGGGAGGCGCCCAAGGCTGTAGGTTGCTGCCCTCCCTCCCCCCTTTATATAGGCCCCCTGGGGGGGCGCCGGCCCTGGAGATGAGATCCAAAGGGGGGGGCGGCGGCCAAGTGGGGGGGAAGGGGTGCCTTGCCCCCCAAGGCAAGGGGGAAGCTCCCCCTAGGGTTCCCAACCCTAGGCGCAGGGGGGAGGCCCAAGGGGGGCGCCCCAGCCCACTAAGGGCTAGTTCCCTTCCACTTTCAGCCCACGGGGCCCTCCGGGATAGGTGGCCCCACCCGGTGGACCCCCGGAACCCTTCCGGTGGTCCCGGTACAATACCGGTAACCCCCGAAACTTTCCCGATGGCCGAAACTTGACTTCCTATATATAATTCTTCACCTCTGGACCATTCCGGAACCTCTCGTGACGTCCGGGATCTCATCCGGGACTCCGAACAACTTTCGGGTTTCCGCATACATATATCTCTACAACCCTAGCGTCACCGAACCTTAAGTGTGTAGACCCTACGGGTTCGGGAGACATGCAGACATGACCGAGACGCCTCTCCGGTCAATAACCAACAGCGGGATCTGGATACCCATGTTGGCTCCCACATGTTCCACGATGATCTCATCGGATGAACCACGGTGTCGAGGATTCAATCAATCCAGTATACAATTCCCTTTGTCAATCGGTATGTTACTTGCCCGAGATTCGATCGTCGGTATCCCAATACCTTGTTCAATCTCGTTACCGGCAAGTCTCTTTACTCGTACCGCAATGCATGATCCCGTGACTAACGCCTTAGTCACATTGAGCTCATTATGATGATGCATTACCGAGTGGGCCCAGAGATACCTCTCCGTCACACGGAGTGACAAATCCCAGTCTCGATCCGTGCCAACCCAACAGACACTTTCGGAGATACCCGTAGTGCACCTTTATAGTCACCCAGTTACGTTGTGACGTTTGGCACACCCAAAGCACTCCTACGGTATCCAGGAGTTGCACGATCTCATGGTCTAAGGAAAAGATACTTGACATTGGAAAAGCTCTAGCAAACGAAACTACACGATCTTTTATGCTAAGCTTAGGATTGGGTCTTGTCCATCACATCATTCTCCTAATGATGTGATCCCGTTATCAATGACATCCAATGTCCATAGTCAGGAAACCATGACTATCTGTTGATCAACGAGCTAGTCAACTAGAGGCTTACTAGGGACACGTTGTGGTCTATGTATTCACACATGTATTACGATTTCCGGACAATACTATTATAGCATGAATAATATACTATTATCATGAACAAAGAAATATAATAATAACCATTTATTATTGCCTCTAGGGCATATTTCCAACACCTGATAACATTTATCTAGGTCCAATATTAATTCCGAAGGCAGATGGAGCGTGCGATGGTGATCTCATCAACTTTGGAAACACTTCCAACACACATCGTCACCTCGCCCTTAGCCAGTCTCCGTTTAGTCCGTAGCTTTTGCTTCAAGTCACCAATAATAGCAACTGAACCGGTATCCAATACCCAGGTGCTACCAGGAGTACTAGTAAGGTACACATTAATAACACGTATATACTTTGTTGAAGTTGCCAGCCTTCTTATCTACCATGCATTTGGGGTAGTTCCGCTACCAATGATCGTTCCCCTTACAATAGAAGCACTTAGTCTCGGGTTTGGGTTCAACCTTGGGTTCCTTCATTGGAGCGGTAGCTGGTTTACCATTCATGAAGTTTCCCTTCTAGCCCTTGCCCTTCTTGAAACCAGTGGTCTTGTTAAACCATCAACACTTGATGCTCCTTCTTGATTTCTACTTTTTGCGGTCTTAAGCACCGCGAACAGCTCCGGGATCATCTCCATCCCTTGCATGTCATAGTTCATCACGAAGATCTAGTAGCTTAGTGATAGTGACTAGAGAACTCTATCAATCACTATCTTATCTGGAAGTTTAACTCCCACTTGATTCAAGTGATTGTAGCACCCAGACATTCTGCGCACATGCTCACTAGCTGAGCTATTCTCCTCCATCTTGTAGGCAAGGAACTTGTCAGAGGTCTCATACCTCTCAACATGGGCATGAGCCTGAAATCCCAATTTCAACTCTTGGAACATCTCATATGTTCTATGGCATTCAAAACGTCATTGGAATCCCGATTCTAAGCCGTAAAGTATGGTGCACTTAACTATCAAGTAGTCATCAGGACGTATCTGTTAGATGTTCATAACATCCACAGACGACGCTGGAGGGGTTGGCACACCGAGCGGTGCATCAAAGACATAAGCCTTCTATGTAGCAGTGAGGACACTCCTCAGGCAACGGACCTAGTCCGCGTCAATGCTTACAATATCTTTCAACTTAATCTTTCTCTAGGAACGTATTGAAACAGGGAGCTACAACGCGAGCTATTGATCTACAACATATTTGCAAATACAATTTAGACTATGTTCATGATAATTAAGTTCATCTAATGAAATTATTTAATGAACTCCCACTTAAATAGACATCCCTCTAGTCATCTAAGTGATACATGATCCGAATCGACTAGGCCGTGTCCGATCATCACGTGAGACGGACTAGTCATCATCGGTGAACATCTTCATGTTGATCGTATCTTCTATACGACTCATGTTCGACCTTTCGGTCTTCCGTGTTCCGAGGCCATGTCTGTACATGCTAGGCTCGTCAAGTCAACCTAAGTGTTTCGCATGTGTTCCGAGGCCATGTCTGTACATGCTAGGCTCGTCAACACCCGTTGTATTCGAACGTTAGAATCTATCACTCCCGATCATCACGTGGTGCTTCGAAACAACGAACCTTCGCAACGGTGCACAGTTAGGGAGAACACTTTTCTTGAAATTTTAGTGAGGGATCATCTTATTTAAGCTACCGTCATTCTAAGCAAATAAGATGTAAAACATGATAAACATCACATGCAATCTAATAGTGACATGATATGGCCAATATCATTTTGCTCCTTTTTGATCTCCATCTTCGGGGCGCCATGATCGTCGTCGTCACCGGCATGACACCATGATCTCCATCATTGTGTCTTCATGAAGTTGTCTCGTCATCTATTACTTCTACTACTATGGCTAACGGTTTAGCAATAAAGTAAAGTAATTACATGACGTTTATGTTGACACGCAGGTCATAAATAAATTAAGACAACTCTTATGGCTCCTGCCGGTTGTCATACTCATCGACATGCAAGTCGTGATTCCTATTACAAGAACATGATCAATCTCATACATCACATATATCATTCATCACATCCTTTTGGCCATATCACATCACACGGCATATGCTGCAAAAACAAGTTAGACGTCCTCTAATTGTTGTTGCAAATTGTTACGTGGCTGCTATAGGTTTCTTAGCAAGAACGTTTCTTACCTACGCCAAAACCACAACGTGATATGCCAATTTCTATTTACCCTTCATAAGGACCCTTTTCATCGAATCCGATCCGACTAAAGTGGGAGAGACAGACACCCGCTAGCCACCTTATGCAACTAGTGCATGTCAGTCGGTGGAACCTGTCTCACGTAAGTGTACGTGTAAGGTCGGTCCGGGACGCTTCATCCCACGATGCCGCCGAATCAAGATAAGACTAGTAACGGCAAGTAAATTTACAAAATCGACTCCCACAACTACTTTGTGTTCTACTCGTGCATAGAAACTACGCATAGACCTAGCTCATGATGCCACTGGTGGGGATCGTAGCAGAAATTTAAAATTTTCTACGCATCACCAATATCAATCTATGGAGTAATCTAGCACCGAGGGGAAGGGGAGTGCATCTACATACCATTGTAGATTGCTAAGCGGAAGCGTTGCAAGAACGCAGATGAAGGAGTCGTACTCGTAGCGATTCAGATCGCGGTTGATTCCGATCTAAGCGCCGAACCACGGCGCCTCCGCGTTCAACACACGTGCAGCCCGGTGACGTCTCCCACGCCTTGATCCAGCAAGGGGAGAAGGAGAAGTTGGGGAAGACTCTGTCCAGCAGCAGCACGACGGCGTGGTGGTGGTGGAGGAGCGCGGAACTCCAGCAGGGCTTCGCCAAGCACTACGAGAGACGAGGAGGGAGAGAGGTATGGCTGCGCCTGGGAGAGAATAACTCGTGTATTGGGCAGCCCCTAGACCTCAACTATATATAGGGGGAGGGGAGGGGGCTGCGCCCCCTCTAGGGTTCCCACCCCAAGGGGTGCGGCAGCCCCAGATCCCATCTAGGGTGGCGGCCAAAGGAGGAGAGGGGGAGGCGCACCTAGGGTGGGCCTTAGGGCCCATCTGCCCTAGGGTTTGCCCCCATCTTCTCTTGAGGCGCCTTGGGCCTTGGTGGGGGGCGCCCCAGCCCACCTAGGGGCTGGTCCCTTCCCACTATTGGCCCACGCAAGCCTCTGGGGCTGGTGGCCCCTCCCGGTGGACCCCCGGACCCTTCCGGTGGTCCCGGTACATTACCGGTGATGCCCGGAACACTTCCGGTGGCCAAATCCTCACTTCCTATATATCAATCTTTACCTCCGGACCATTCCGGAACTACTCGTGACGTACGGGATCTCATCCGGGACTCCGGACAACATTCGGTAACCGCATACATACTTTCCCTATAACCCTAGCGTCATCGAACCTTAAGTGTGTAGACCCTACGGGCTCGGGAACCATGGAGTCATGACCGAGACATATCTCCGGCCAATAACCAACAGCGGGATCTGGATACCCATGTTGGCTCCCACACGTTCCACGATGATCTCATCAGATGAACCACGATGTCAAGGATTCAATCAATCCCGTATACAATTCCCTTTGTCTACCGGTATAGTACTTGCCCGAGATTCGATCGTCGGTATCCCGATACCTTGTTGAATCTCGTTATCGGCAAGTCTCTTTACTCGTTCCGTAACACATCATCCCGTGATCAACTCCTTGGTCACATTGTGCACATTATGATGATGTCCGACCGAGTGGGCCCAGAGATACCTCTCCGTTTACACGGAGTGACAAATCCCAGTCTCGATTCATGCCAACCCAACAGACACTTTCGGAGATACCTGTAGTGCACCTTTATAGCCACCCAGTTACGTTGTGACGTTTGGTACACCCAAAGCATTCCTACGGTATCCGGGAGTTGCACAATCTCATGGTCTAAGGAAATGATACTTGACATTAGAAAAGCTTTAGCAGACGAACTACACGATCTTGTGCTAGGCTTAGGATTGGGTCTTGTCCATCACATCATTCTCCTAATGATGTGATCCCGTTATCAACGGCATCCAATGTCCATGGTCAGGAAACCGTAACCATCTATTGATCAACGAGCTAGTCAACTAGAGGCTTACTAGGGACATGGTGTTGTCTATGTATCCACACATGTATCTGAGTTTCCTATCAATACAATTTTAGCATGGATAATAAACGATTATCATGAACAAGGAAATATAATAATAACCAATTTATTATTGCCTCTAGGGCATATTTCTAACTGTAATACATGCAAAGGGCGATGCCTCTATAAACGCGCTAGTCACATACCTACATAACACTTTCACTTTGATACAATCCCCCTAAACATATCAATGGAGGAGATCTCTCCGTACACCTTCATAATAAAGTGTAGGATGGTCCTTTTAGAAAATACGTCGCACAAGGCGATACGCGACCTGCATACATATCGCCCATAGACGGCACCCTCAGCTTTTTTTTCTTATTTTTTAAACTTAAAAAAGGTGCAGGTGACATTAATCAAGCTCACGGCCTCTTTATTCACGGAGAACCACACTAACCAATTAGGACATCTTAACGCTTCTCCACTTTAACTTTTTTTCCTTTTCTTCTTCTTTAGTTCAAGGATGCCCCCGGTTCGCTGTGCTGGCCCATATTCGAATTAGTCTTTTTCTTATCATTTCTTTTTCCTTTTAATGTTTGTTTTTTGTTTTTTTGTTTCTATTCAGTTTTTTGTTTTACATTTTTGCCTCTTTATCCTTTGTAAAAAATACTCGCGCTTTTAAAATTTTGTTCAAAATTTCAAAAACAAATTCACTTTTCCAAATTCTGTTCATAAAATACAAATATTTGCATTTTTAGAAAATTGAAAGAAAAATAAAAAAATGTTTGTTTCTTTCAAAGTTGCTCGGAATGTCAACACACAAACATTTTCTAAAAGGAGTGAACAACTTTCTGAACACGGAAATTTTTTATTTTTTTGAAAAAATTAACAAATTTGGAATTTAATAAAAATAGAAAAATACAAAAAATGAAACTATATTTTTGAATTTCCCTGAACATTTTTTGTATTTTGTAGATATTTTTTGAGAAACATGATCGTTTGAAATTACAAACTAATTTTGAAAGCGCAGCCAGTATTTGAAACTCCCCTTTTTGGAATTGGTGAAAGATTTTTTTCATGGCCTTGTATGACCAATTCAAGGCACCATGCCAAGTTGTTTGGTTGTTCGATAAATTTTACAATTTCTCCAGGTTTCTCAGTGAAAAAGGCCAATAAATGGTCAGACGTGCATATAGTGTCGGAAATCGTTCAAACATGGCATGCATGCCTACCATGGGTATGCCCACCTTGTGGCACAAGTTTGGGTGATTTGAAGGATGTCCAAAAAAACATCATGTTTAACGTAGGGTGTCCGGGTAGACGAAAAGGCTCCATTCGAGAGCCTGTTTTCTTTCCCACATCCGTCAAATGGCTCCAATTTTTTGGGAGTTTCAAATAATGTTCGCACTACCAAAATTTGTTTGGAATTTCAAAAATGTTCTTATTTTCAAAAATAATTCTACAGAAACAGAAGAAATGTTCAGTGAAACTAAAAAAATTGGTTTCAGTTTTTTCTAAATATTTTGAAATTCCAATTTTTTATGGTTTTTTAGTAAATGATTAAAAAAATCAAAAATTATTCATGATCAATATTTTTTTCTCACTTTTAAATAAATGTTTGTATTGCGGAATTCTAAGCAATTTTGAAAGACAGGAAACATTATTTTGAAATTTTGGTACAATCTTTGAAATTAGAATTTTTGCATTTTTGAGCAAAATTTGAAAAGGCAAAAAAATTGAAATTTTGAACAATTTTTTAAAAGTGCGAGCACTTTTTGAAAAAGAAACGAAAAAATGACAAAGAAAAAAAGCAAACACTAGAAAAGAAACAGAAATAGTGAGAAAAAGTTCACAAATTTGAATTTTTCCGTGAATTTAAGAAAAGTTCACCATTTAAAAAAATTCACAAATATAAAAAAAGGAAAATGAAATGAAAAAATAGAAGGAAAACTTAAACAGTAGAAAACTGGCCAAACAAAACCTGGGAAAGAAACAAGCCGCTGCCTTTTTTTGAACGTCATGTTTGGTGCACAACAAGAAGTAAAAGTGGTAGAAGTTAGCATATTATTAAGTGTGCAGTCTTGGATGGTTAGTGTGGTTGGAACCAAAGGAAGAGGTATGGGGATCAAATCTCAATGCGCATACCAATTTTTTAATATTACGTTTAGTGGGGTGTTCTACCGAAGCGAGCAAGCCAGACCGATGGGGCGGAGCACACTCAAACTGCTGTTGTAGTTGCAGACCTCCCGCCTCCGGCTTCTTGCAAACAGATCATACAGAATTTATAAACAACGACTAAAAATTGTTCAAGTTAGTGCGATGAATATCAAGAAGCAAAAAATCTCCTCGCCTAAATTGCTGAGTGGAAAGTTCAGTACGTAGAAAGAGAGAGCAAAAAACTGGCACACGGGCTGGCAAGCAATGCTAGAATTATATTCACGGGAATACTTCCCTGTTGGAGAGTGTTCCTTCCATCTTTGTGTGTAATGACTGTACTAATACTGTTTCAATTTTGACAAGCGTTCAACTAGTAAAGCTCTCTTCCCGGCAGATCCTATTTGACGCCCGCGGGCGTCAAAAGGACGACCCTTCGCTGAAGCGAGTCACCAAATGGTCCGGCCCACGTACGGATTTAGTTCGCTGCTGTTTCCTTGTTTCTTCGGGTTTTTTTTTTTCGTTTTACTTTTCTGGGTTTTTGCTTCCAGTTTTTTCACTCTGTTGGCCGGGTTTTCAGCTGTTTTGTTCCGGGTTTTTTATGTTTTGGTTTCTTTTCTCCTTTCATTTATTATTTTATGTTTCCTTTTTTTATTTTCTTCTTCTGTTCTTCTTCTCTTTATTGCTTATATTATATAAAAAGTTCACCGCGTATTAGAAAAAATTTCATCGTATTAAGAAAATGTTCATTGTATACCATGAAACAGTTCACCTTGAATTATAAAAATGTTCATCATGTATTACAAAAATGTTCATCATAGATTATTGAGAGAATTCCTTATTTGACCATTTCTTAAATTTTTCTTCCCTTTTTGGCCCTAAAAAATATCTTTTTCCCTTTTTGACACACAATTTTTATTTTGTTCCCTACATGACACTTCTGTCAATTTTGGCACATAACAGTGTTTAGTCTAACATAATAAGACCATTCTACCCCTGGTATATTATTTGACCAAAATTATTTACAAGTCAAAAGCAGCCATGATGCGATATGTTTTGTCTTTTGATGACTAATGACTAATGAAACCAAATCTACTATTTCTGTATCACGTAACAGATTTCAGCTCACCAGATTCCCGCAACAAAAAAAGATTGACATCTCATGCGCATTTGTTTTACCACTTGATGGATAGTACTCCCTCCGTCCGGAAATACTTGTTAGTGTAATTGATGTATCTAGATGTATTTTAGTTTTAGATACATCCATTTTTATCCATTTATGCGACAAGTATTTCCGGACGGAGGGAGTAATTCCGTTGCATTCGGTTTACCACTTGAGAAGCCGGCCGAAATGAGACAGTTTAAGAGTGACCGTGTAGTTTAAACAAAAAAGAGAAGCCGTAACATGCACGGATCAGTATACCACCCTGCAGTTGTCGAGTTGGTGCGTATCTGTCCGGCGCCGACGAACTAGTAGATATTGTTGGCTTTCTGCGCAACAAGCGCGGGCGTGGTGTTGCCGGAGGTGAGTGCCTGGTCGGCGACGACGCCCTTGTTCTACTCGCTAAATCACTCGGTCACAAAGACGATCAGACGAGAGTTTTGCATCGCGTACGAATGCGACTTTTCTGTAATCTTCTTCTTATTTTTTTGGTACAGAAAGAAAGTGATGGCCGGTAGTTTTCCTACCGAGGCGCCACGATCTTGAAGACTCGTGCCATGCTAAACCACCATGCAAATCACGCGGGCCGTGCGACGTGGTGACGTCACACTATGGGCCCTTGCAGCTTTTTTTTGGAATTATAGGCCCATGCAGCTGTACGTGCAAGTTTTGCTAAAAAAAGCTGTACGTGCATGTTGCCTCAAAAAAAAAAAACTGTACGTGCAAAGGTTGTACGCTCTCAGCCTCGCGCCGCCGCCGCTATTTGCGCTCGGGTGGACTCGGGCGAGAAGGTGCGGTGGGGATTTTCTTTTTTGCCAGTGAGCTAAAGCAGGGGTAAAAGTGACTTTTCATGTTGCACTTCACTAGGTTAGTCGCCAAAATTGACAGAAGTGTCATGGAGGGAACAAAAAAAAATGTGTGTGTCAAAAAGGGAGGAAAATGCTTTTAGGGCCAAAAAGGGAAGCAAAATTTAAGAAAGGGTCAAATAAGGAGTTCTCTCTAGATTATTAAATTTTTCAACGTATATTAGAAAATGTTCATTGTGTATTTAAATATTGTTTATCATATATTAAAAAAAATTGAACGTATACTATAAAATATTCATTTTGAGTATTTTTTGTTCAGTATATTTTGCAAAAAATCTCACTGTATTTTAAATTTTGTTCAACGTATATCATAAAAATGTTGAATGCTTTTTTTAGGATTAGCCGTTGTACTTCCTACTTTACGAATGGCGCTGCGTTTATAACGTTCGAGCTCGCTTTCTAGGCTGGGTTGCCTAGCTAGAATCCAGCATGAGGTTGGGTGTTCGATCCAACGCATTCACTTCTCTTTTTTTTCGTTTAGCGCGTGATAATTGGGCCGGACCGTGTGCGTGTCGCTTTAGCGAAGCCTGGATGATCATCGGACGCACACGGGCGATGTATAGGAGCTCTCTCTCTTCCCTCACAAAAAGTCTGCGTTAATTTTCGAGGAGTTTTACCGTAGGGACGGGTAGACGTGGGCCATTCATCCACCAGATCTAAAGGCCGAGGAGTAGTATTTTTTTGTTGAAGGGCAAAATAGGTAGAGAAAAAAATTATATCCAGTAGACCGACGGGTAGGACTGGGGGATCAAATTCCACTCGTCCGCCGCCAGTGGGAGAATCAGCGACGGCCACAGACACGGGCATGACGGCAAATCGCGGCATTTATACTCGCGCGGGTCGTGCTCAGGTTGCAGACTTGCAGGTGCAAACAGTGAGAAGTAACCGGCCGCACGAAACCGCCGTGTTGTTGCTCCGCGGCGTCTAAGGGCGTTTCTGCTCCGGTGCTCCCCCTGGCTGAACGCGAGGTGGAAAAACACATCGACGGCCAGGATGAATCAAAAACGGTTCATAACGAGGGGCACAATCGTCTTTGTTGCCCCCGCGTATAGCCGTCGAGAAGCCCTGGAAGACCCGTACGAGCCCGGTTAGATCGTATGCCCGGCCGTATACGTATTTCTATACGGCGGCCTTTCGTGCACGCGTGCAGCCGCCCGCGCGTGGGCAGCACGTGTCACCGGTAGTTGCCAAAACTGTCCCATCATATAAATGTGGACGGCAACCACCTCCGGCCGCATCGCCCACCATTCCCCCCCGCCGCATCGTCTCCCTCTCTCCACTCCCCACTCCCCACTCCCTCTCCTCTCCAACCTACTCGTCTCCCTCACCGCATCCTCTCCATCGCCATGGCGGACGCAGGAGGCGAGCGCCCCGATTGGGGCGCAGATCTGGTGGAGCAGGGGCGACAGGTCGCTGCGGGCACCTTTGTGAGGGGGCGTGCCGGCGTCCAGCGCGGTGCTCCCTCCACTGCAGATCTGGAGAAGGCGGGGGCGGGCTGCAGCGCCGCGGTCCAACCAGATGCGCCCGCTCTAGCGATCTCCGGCGAGGCGCAGAAGGTGGAGGCGGGCTCTGGCGAGGCGCAGAAGGTGGAGGCGGGCTCTGGCAAGGCGCACGAGGTGGAGAAGGTGGAGGCCGGCTCTGGCGAGGAGCAGGCGGAGCAGAAGGTATCTGCTTCTCACTTTTAGTTGGTAGTTTTTAGATTGTAGGGTTTGTGGCCAGAACTTTGTTTGGTTAGATTTGTTGGAGGTAGGGTTTTCTCTGCATTAGGGTTTTTCTGTATTTGATTTGTGCAAGAATGGTGGACCACATATGATTATTATATTAGGTTAGAAGTAGCCGGATTGAGGGATGGGGTTTTTTCAGATGCTTATTAGATTAGTAGTGGAATTTTTGCAATTCTTTAGGTGTTTGGAGGATTAAATGATGGATTAGTCAAATATATACTTCTCTATTGGTTTGGGTTGGTGCCTGCTTTAGTTCTTTGGCTTGATGATTAATTAAATGGATGATTAGTTCTAGGGATTATGCCTGTCATAGTTGCAATTCTTAGATGCTTGATTGATGCATGTTGTCATAGTTGCAGTTCTTTGATGCTTGATTGATGCCTGTCAGGCAGAGGCTATGTGATTGGATTTGTTTGTGTTGGATTGGGGCTTCTGAAGGAGAGGGGAAGGGGCAGTCTATGCTTATTTAGTTTGGGTTAGTACTGGAATTTTGCCGTTGCTTCAGAGATATTTACAGCATTGAACATCCTCTGCAATGTCGTTGCTTCAGAGATAAAAGAATCTTGGGGTTTTTTCAAATGCTTATTAGATTAGTAGTGGAATTTTTGCTTGTTAGATTTTAATTAGTATGAGGTTGAATACCTTATTTAAGGGGGAATTTAAGGTCAGATAGACGTCATATGATTATTAGATCTGTAGTTCAATGCTGCAGACATATATGATTATTTGATTTGATCTGTGGTTCAATGATACTGGATGGAAACATATTTGATTTGGAATGCATTAATTTTGATGTGCCAATGAATTGATTTAGATGATACAAGATTCATCTATAGTATAATTTGTTGTTGTTTAGGTAAGTAATGAAATTTTAGATGTTTGTTGGAGATGTATGCATTTATAGTTGAAGTTGTACCTAATTAACTACTGCATTATGTTAATATGTGTAGGAGCTTTGCTGCATTATCCAAAAACAGTAATTTGTGCATATTAAAATTTGTAGTTGGCTTCTGTAATTAGTAGCAATGGATGTAATTTTATATTTAGGGGGCTAAGAGATAACTCACTTTACAATTGCAGAAGGGTGGCCTAAAAAACAGTAACATGGCCTTGAAATATTGTCCTTGCCCAAAATTTTATAAATCAAATGTTGTAGGCAGGCCTATTGTCGAGCCTCATAAAATTAACCTGGCCAGAGATTTTCCTCTTTTGCAAATACTTATGATGAATTACAAAAATATGCAGCTAGGATGTCAGCATTGTATAACTATGAAGTAAACATTCCAAGGCAGGATCCTAGCAACAAAATATACTATATGTTTCCATTAAGTAGTGTGTGTGGGGGGGGGGATTCCTTCAAAAGAAAAGTGTTGGGTTAATCCAGGGAATGTCAAGAATCCAGCTTGGATTTTCATTAGCATTTATGAAGGAAAGCATTTGTCTGTTGATTGATTGCTTAGATTCTGTATTTATAAGGAAAGCATTTGGTCACTTGCAACATACCAATGTGGTTCACATTCACAATTTTGTTTGTAATGACATGCTGTGAACTGCAATTCAATTCATTGTAATTGATGTGCTTGTTTGAGAATATAGCAGGAGGAGGAGGATCTTGTGGGCAACAAGAGGAAGTGGGACAAGACTGGGTTCTACCCATATGACTCTGACGAAGATGAGCCGTACGAGGTAAGGCCTAGTTGAAATGTTATTTGTGCATTGAGTTAGTATTAATGCTTTTGAATGCATAATGTATTAATGTCAGTCATTAATGTGTGCAGTATCAATCTGGAGATGATGTGGTCGAGGGGAACGTCGAGTCCTTTGAAGAGAAGGTGGTGCAGAAGATCAGGGCCCAAGGATCTGCTATGTACTACAACTGAAGGACGGACATGTACCGGTGCCCCTACTGCAGCAGGCCCAAGCCCAGGTCTGGGTTGCTGGAGCATCTGATGGAACATTGTCGGGCTACATCCATCAGCAGTGATGAGTACAAGATCAGGGCTAAGCATTCTGCCCTCCACAAAGTCCTGAGAAACCCTAACATGTAGTTGCCCTAGACCCTGGTTGTCATATGATGGAGGAAGCCTCGGTTCTTTTGGTGAACTTTATGTGGCATTCTGATGGTGGAAAATTTTAGTGGTAATGTAGTATGAACTTTATCTAAGTGTAGTACTGTGATGTGTGGTCTAAACATATCTAATATGCTAGTGGTCTGAACTTGGAGGTGTCTGCATCAGCAAGTGTGCTATGTGGATGCTGCTATCTATGGTAGTAATATATATTGGTATCTATATTTGTGTCCCTTAAATTTGCCATTATGGTTCCTGAGATGTATGGTTCCTTAGATGTATGATTTGCTTGAATTTAGCTGCTGCAATGATCAGACATGCCGCATCAGTGTTGCTTCACTGATCAGGCATGCTGCAAACACTTCTCATGCTGTGGCCATGTGGAACATGTTGTGGCAATGGTGCAATAAATTCCCATGTTGTGGCCATGTGCAACATGCTCTGCCCATAAGCAAATCGGACCAAATGTAAAACTTTAATTAATGTTGTTTAGTGAAGTAAGTGGAAATTGTTCATCCACACATATGACATCTTTCCTTCATATGAGTAAGCAAAAATAGCAAATACTCCACCATATGATCAAATATTCCAAAAACTAAGCACATATTCCATCATTTCATCAAATAATAATAAAAAAGTAGTTAAAGATGGTGTGTGTGTGTGCAAAAAACAACATTTGAATAAAGATGTAATGATTATTTGTAATATTAAGGAGTTTTTTCATGAAATGCAAGTTGATTATTTGTAATATGAAAGATCTCCTTTTGTACAATTTATAGTGGCTCCGTGAACCCACATGTTTCGAACCGGCATTGGGCAGTGCATAAAAAATTCAGAAAAAATTCAAAAATTGTGACCCAAATTTTCTTGCACATGGCGACCCACATGTGCCAAACATGCCTATGAAAGAAAATTTGGAAAAAGAATATTTTACAATGCCCCCTTAGGTATAGACCGATGTTTTGACCAGTCAGTCTAGAGGGCATTATAAATTAATAAAAATTTCAAAAAAAAATATAAAACCTTGGAAACCTAGCTTTGTTTGTGCAAGAGATCATGTGTGCCAAAATTGAGGTGATTTGGAGGTGGTCGAAAAAATGACTGCATTCCGGAGGGGCCATTTGGTCTAACTTAAGCAAGTTTTTGAACAAATGTGATTTTTCCCACCACCTCCAAATCACACATACTTTCTTGCACATGGTGACCCACATGTGCCAAACATGCCTATGAAAGAAAATTTGGAAAAAGAATATTTTACAATGCCCCCTTGAGGTATAGACCGATGTTTTGACCAGTCAGTCTAGAGGTCATTATAAATTAAAAAAATTAAAAAATATATAAAACCTTGGAAACCTAGCTTTGTTTGTCCAAGAGATCATGTGTGCAAAAGTTTAGGTGATTTGGAGGTGGTCAAAAAACCCTAGAACACTGCCCCGGCAGGACGCAACGTGCGTTTTGTGTCCGAATTCGTGCACACCTTGCCTGGGGGGCCACATTAGCCATGCTCACATGCTCCCAAAAGTTGGGGTCATATCATGCATGCCCCCACATGCACCATGTACAAGCCGGACCATTCGGGTCTGCCGGAGGGCAAGTTTGAAAGAGGTTTTCCTTGCCGGCCCCACCAAATGATCCCAAACTTTTTGCACACCCTACCATGACCATGGCATGCATGTGGGAGGAGAATTCATACACCACAACCTCATTTTTGTTGAAATCCCATTAATATCCATGTGTATTACATGTAAGTGAGCATGTGTAAAATTTATTAGATGACTTGAAATCCCATTAATATCCATATGTATTACATGTAAGTGAGCATGTGTAAAATTTATTAGATGACTTGATGGTCAAAACATTAACTTGTCATATATGCAAAAGAAAGTGTGTATTGAATGCAAGTGAGCATGTGTATAATTTAGTGTGTGATTTGAAGATCAAAACACATGGCAATATGCCAAAAAAAGTGCCCACCTACCAGAGCAGGAGAATTCATACACCACGGCCTGCATACGACTAGAAACTCTGCCGTTCACGGGCCAGTATGCAGGCCCGTGGTGCAGAATATCTCTACTGCTAGTAGGCCCCACGGGGCAGAGGGGACGAGAGTTAGGCAATGTACTGCCTGCATATGATAGGAGCTTGGGAGGGGAGTCGCAGCCGGGTATATAAACCGGTGCGGCGCTCTCTCGCTTGGCGAGGTGGGACTAAACTCCCACCACCCAACGGCTGTGCGCTGCGATGTGCCCTACGCGGCTCTGCCTTGGGCCCAATTCGGGCGGGCTGGCCCAGGGCAGCCTTACCCGCGCGCTGATCTGTTTTATATTTTCTTTGTTTTTCACTTCTTAACTCCAAAATTTCATTTCTTATTTATATTTCTAATATTTAAAATCAAATCTCTTTTTTTTCTATATTATTTCTAACAGTGTTTACTAAAATTTAAAAAATATGCCAAATTCTGTTGTGTTTTATTTCATTTGTTCGTTCTATTTTTTATATTGATAATATTTACAAAATATATACTAAAATATTTCCAAAATGTAAGATAATATGTCATCTCCTATTTCACTTCTTCATTCTGATAGATCTTATCTTTTTTACATTTGAATTATTTTTTAAATGTAACATAATATGTTGTCCTTCCTAATTATAAATTTTATTTTCTGTTTGATACTTGAAATCTTATTAAATCAAATCTAGTTGGGACAATCGCATGCATGCCTCCACATGCACCATGTACTAGAAGCAGGTTTATCTTCTCGGTCACACCAATTGAGACAAAACTGTATGCACACCCTACAATGACTATGGCAAGCATGCATGGCGAGTACCGTTCATTTCCGACACTCGATGCATTTTCTAGGGTTTTTCCGGCGACAAAACCCTACAACACTGCCCCCACGTGACGCAACGTGCGTTTTGTGTCCGAATTTATGCACACCTTGCCTGGGGGACCACATTGGCCGTGCCCACATGGTCCCAAAAGTTGGGGTCATCTCATGCATGCCTCCACATGCACCATGTACAAGCAGGACCATTTGGGTCTGCCGGAGGGCAGGTCTGAAATTGGTTTTCCTTGACGGTCCCACCAAATGATCCCAAACTTTATGCATACCCTAGGATGACCATCGCATGCATGCATGATAAGTATCGTTCATTTCCGACACTCGATGCATTTTCTAGGGTTTTTCCGGCGACAAAACCCTACAACACTGCCCCCACATGACGCAACGTGCGTTTTGTGTCCGAATTCGTGCACACCTTGCCTGGGGGACCACATTGGCCATGCCCACATGGTCCCAAAAGTTGGGGTCATCTCATGCATGCCTCCACATGCACCATGTACAAGCAGGAACATTTGGGTCTGCCGGAGGGCAGGTCTGAAAGAGGTTTTCCGTCCCGGTCCCACCAAATGATCCCAAACTTTATGCACACCCTAGGATAACCATGGCATGCATGCATGACAAGTATCGTTCATTTCCGACACTCGATGCATTTTCTAGGGTTTTTTCGGCGACAAAACCCTACAACACGGCTCCCACGTGACGCAACGTGCGTTTTGTGTCCGATTTTGTGCACACCTTGCCTGGGGGACCACATTGGCCATGCCCACATGGTCCCAAAAGTTGGGGTTATCTCATCCATGCCTCCACAAGCACCATGTACAAGCATGAACATTCGGGTCTGCTGGAGGGCAGGTCTGAAAGTGGTTTTTCTTACCGGTCCCACCAATTAGGAAGTCATAAATAGGACAACATTTAATCATACATATTTTAAATGAAATTGAAAACAATGATAAGAAGTGAAATGGAATTATGAAACATGAACAAAAAAATAGGAATAAGAAGGAGAAAACATAAAATAACAGGAAAACCAAATTACAAGGGAAAGAGGAACAATACATTTGAATGTATAATATTGTAGAAATGATAGAGATACTATAAATATTGTTGAACATATACAAGTATACAATAACTAATAGGTGTCACAAAGATTTTTTTGAGGGAAGAACCAATGATATTTATTTTGAGGAAAGAAACAATGTAGGTAGGTGGCCCAGCCCAGACCGCAAATAACTGTCGGATGCATATTGTGGGGGCCCACATCGCTGCGCTTTCCATGCACGTCGATCACACGCACGTCAATCACAGGAGTAGTTGCCGTTCTGTTACACAATTCTAGGATCGTGCTAATCCATATGTTCCTAATCCCTACGATTGAGGAGCACGTTCAGCCTCGCTTCAACGGAGGAAAATATAGATCGCGAGATTGGCCACAGGGAAGTTACGACGACCTAGGAGTCGACCTCGTATATATTCTCCTCCTCCTCGCACATGTCGTCGACTAGATCGCCTCCTGCCGGCGAGTCGTCGACAGCTCCGTCCGCCGCATCCCACACGCCACAAAAACCCCGAGAAGATCAAGGTCGTCCGCACGTGCAGGCCGACCTCGACGAACTACGTCGACAACGCATCGCCGACTTCTTTCATCTTCGTCGACCGATCAAGTAAATTGTCCTCCTTACCTCGCGCCTTCATAGCAAGCTAGTTCCTCCGTCTCGTTGCTTTGATGGACTTAGGTTTACCACATATTTTCAACTAGTATCAACTCGACTAGATGCGTTCTGACCAGATGGCCTAGATGAAATAAATCTTTGGTTCTTTCATAGCATGGTAGAATAAGATGTTGTTTCTCGAGAAGCGTGATGCAATAGATTTTTTGTCACATGATCCAATTATATTTTTGTCACACGATCCAATTATATTGTTGTGCACATAGAACATTAAAGAGTTATAAGCATTAGATGTTGATGAACCTCAAATAGGTACCATTGCTATAGACTCTAGTTATTTACAGCTGATCAATTTATCAATGTGTTAATAAGACAACCAGACGAATTAGTTACAGTTTACCATATTAAATTTATTGATTATATAATTTATCTGATACTCAAAGAACTTGATCAGATGCAAGTAAATTCAATTACCAATTGTAGTTATTTTTTTATTGCCTCATGTCAGCACACACTTGGCTGCATGTTGCAGTATACATGGTGCTAGTTTTATATTTGCATTAGTGTTATTTTTGCATTAGTGTTATTTTTGCATTAGTGTTAGCTACTGCCAGAAAGTTTTATATTTTTGCATGTCTATTGTTATTTTTGCTTTAGTGTTCGCTAATGTCACGAAGTTATATATTTTCTTTCAACAGGATGGACGAGCTGAATGGAGAAATAGTATGCGACGTTGAAAAATGGTGCAAGCTTGTTGCAGCTCTATCGAGCGGTCAACGCGCTAGAGTGGCTGATACAACATTGCGCAGCATGCTGCAGATACCATCTATTAAGATGCATACCCTACTGATTAGGTATATGATTGAGAATTTTCAGGCCAGCACCGCCAGATTCATTATACAAGAGCAGGTTGGGGAGGTGACTCTCGGTGCGGTCGACGTCGAGTGCATCTTTAACCTCGAGAACCAAGGACTGTCCGCTTCGGACATTCTGACTGAAGAAGGTGAGGACATCAAGGAGCGGGTGCCGCCACAATTTCTCAGTAAGACATCAGAAAACATAGTTCTCATTGAGGACATAATTAAAAGTAAATCCACGGACGACGATTTCCTTCGGAAAGTAGTCCTTGTCCTGTTAGGAACAATTATTGCTCCCATGTCGCGCAAGATTGTGCCAAAGCAGTACTACGCTATGGTCGATGATGTGAAACGTATTTCAAAGATTAACTGGAATGCCTTCACCATGCGTCTTCTCCTTGATTGCCTTCGCATAGTGAAGAAAGGCAAACACCTCCGCTAATGGCCGAAAGGCAATTTGGCTCTCTTGCAGGTACACATATGAGACCTGTTGCATAATGTCAATTATCATATCATTGCAATTTTATGTGATGTATTGTACTAACTCTAAATCCTTATATTTTTTTGTAGTACTTGTACTGGGAGAAGGTGCAACCGGTCGAAGGCGAATGCGCCTATAATCCCAACTTGTCCATACAACCTCTTATGAGGAACTGGACCGAAGGTGCAGCCACTAGGAGAGATCGGTTCGACTATGACAATGGGCGCGGCCGTGGTAACGTGAGGGTAAGTCATTGTGTTCCGTCTTTCTTAAATGTTTTGTAACTTAATAATATTTATTTTTTATTCATCACATGTACTTCAATATCGCATGCAGATCGAAAATAATATCACCCAGGAGTATAGGGCTCAGGAGCCCAACATCCCAAATAATGCGCCTACCATGAAGCCAAAAACCAAGCCTGCAAATGGAAACGCAAAGAAGTCGACGACATCCCCAATGTCGGAAGATTTGATGGAGTTTCTAATGAAGCGGTGCATGGACTTCATACACACCCAGATGAGGGAAATCCCTGATCAAGTTGCTGAGGTGTCACACCCAAACTTTCTAGTTTACAGTATGTTTGATGTTTTAAACCATGCTAGCATTACTAAATTTATATTTCTATTGCAGAGGTTGTTGGAGAAGTTGAACAAATCAGGTGTCATGTACAAGCCGGCTGCTGCCGTGCCATCCGCGGACAATGATGTGGATGAAGAACTGGATTCGTTCGAGAACGGTCCATATGAAAAGAAGGAATTCATGTACAAGGATGACATAGACTCACGCGGAGAGCCTGTCATTGACATGACGCAGCCTGATGAAGTGGTTCCCAACCATAAAACCATACCTGAGGTACTATGTATATATATTTCTATCTATAATTTTCTCCTTTAATTTATTTACGTGCTGAAATGTTCACACGATTTTGTTTGCGAAACAGAAAACCCCACCGAAGATGAATGGACACAAAGAAGCTTCACCTATTAGGCGTAATGATGAATGTGGCGCTACACCCGAAAACCCTTGGGTCGTTGGTACTTCTACTCAAGCACCTTCATCGGACATAGACATTTGTCCATCTTCTGTCAGCAAGTTCATGGCTAAGGCGAATGGAAAAAAGGCTGCAACAATCGATAAGGATGAGGAAGTTATGTCCGGTAAGAGCAAGAGGACCGTTCCTAAGAAATTTGAATCCCCCTACGCACTTGACAAGCCCAGCAGGCGTACCAACCGTGGTCAGAAACCCTCCGGTACTTCTACTGCTACTAGAGGTATCGTAACTAACTTTCTTATTTTGTTATATACTACGAATGCATATGATCACCATTGTTGATGTTCATATTATTTCATGCAGCTCTGTTTTCCGAAAATCATGAGCCGGAGGTTGTGGCAGATGAGTTGACGCCGGAAATAATTGATGCAGCTGTTTCATTTGTCGAGTTAGCTGCTAGCACCGAGAAGAATAAGGGGAAGAAAGTTTACTACAGTGAAGGGCGTGGCATATCTCTAACTTCCGAAAGGATTCGACCGGTACTAACTCACAGATGGCTGTCGGACGATGTAAGTACTACTTGCATGTCCTGTTATTAAAATTCTCAACTTTCAACATGTAATGCCCTGATATTCTATGAAGGTTATTGATGCTTATATGGGACATTTGGAGCTGTGCGTTGGTCATGATCGTTACCTCTGTCCAGCGTGGAGGTCCAAATTCCTTGTAGATCGTGCTATCGCATGAGACGATCCATTGCCGTCGAGCTACAACATGGATAGTGCTCTGTCCAAAGCTGGAGCAGTTAATAGAGTCACGAAAGAGTATACTGTGCGTGATAAGGTACGTCATGTTTGTAATTCTTCACTACAGGACATTTCATCAAGTATTTTGTTTGATCCACAATGGTTTTTTGCACTGTAGACATATATCGCGTTGAATATCGACAATGCCCACTGGATGACTGTGGTCATGCACATGATCAAGCAAGAATTCCAAGTTCTCGAGTCGCTCTATCCTCTGGACCTGACAGAAAAGACTGTGAAAGCACTGGTAATATAACGAACATTTGTACCATTGGTCTTACATGTTGTTTATTATTCATCTTTAACACTATCCTCTTTATAGCGAATGGCTATAGCACACGATATGCACCTAGCAAATCTTATTACACCAGGGAAATATCCGGACGTAAGTAAGTGGCCTATCAACGAGTATGACATGCCCCAGCAAGAGGATGGGTGAGTTAATAGGACATCATGCACATTCAAACAACAACACACATGTTCGTATTGCCCACCGCTAATGTTTGCATATGTACCAGGAACTCTTGTGGCCTTTTTGTCACAGAATGTCTAGAACATTGGGACGGGGACCGAATGACCCGCGATTTTTCACATGCTGTTATTTACGTTTGTAGAGTAGCTAGTATGGTCGTGTAGCAACTTCGGTTGATGTAACCTTTATGTCATTTTTTGCAGGCCACCGTTGACGCAAGGAGAAGACGTTTCGTCGCCGAGTTGATTATGTCACCTTCGAACACGATGGAGTGTGTGAAGAACAAAATTCGCGAAATCGCAAGGAAAAGGCGTGCCTGAAGAATTCATGCGGCATGCAAGATTCAAGTTTTAGTGGTTTGGATTTAGTCCGGTCGAAGGTTTCGACGGCATGATTATCTTAGGGTTTCTATCATTTTTATGTAATAAACAGGGCATCTCGAATATTGTGACACATACATGTGTATGTGTCTGTCAGACAATTCGCTCGTACCAGACAATTCGGTCATACAATTCGCTCGGAGAAGACAATTTGGTCGTACCAATAAAGTTTTGGCTTCACTTATCAGTTGTTCTTGCTTAATATTTTTCTCGTTCTCCAATTTTTTATAATTGTATTTTTCACATTAATAGTATTCGCATTCTATTTTTCTCTTCAACTGCTCCAAATTTTCACATTCTTTACTTTTTTAAAACTCTACCAAGCTTAGCCTTCTGCCTTAGCTATCTGCATGTCATCATCTTGCATAATCTCCTGGTAATTCCCCCACATCACATGATTATGAAAAGTAGTCATGTTAGCTAAGTAAATATATCGAGCCAAAACGTAATATTACACAGATGAAAATTAGTCATGTCAGCTCGTTGGCTCTATCGCGTGTTATCAGGCATCATGTTTTTCTATTTTGTTTTACAAACCCGTCGTTTTTTTATTGTATGTATAATTAATTCTTTTGTACTCACCATGATGCCGGGCACGTCCCATCTAACCACGCGAGGGGCCCCACAGGCGGCCTATCGTGCCGGCAGTGCTACACCAGCCCATTTTGCCAGGTTCACATCGATCTTTCCCGTTTTCTCGTTTCCCTTTCCAAATCCCCAGCCCTCTCTCTCCATTTGCGCCTCCAAATCTCGACGGCGAAAGCATGACAGCGAGCTGGGCGTCGGGCGGCGGCGGCTGCGGCGAGAAGAGCGGTGGCGACCGCAAGTTAGGTCGAACCCTGGGTCCAGGAAGCATGTGGGGCGGATTCAGTGGCACAGGAGGCAGCGGCGGTGGATCGAGTGGAACAGGGGACGGGGGTTTCGTGGGCGGCGGCGGGCCGGGAGAACCCATGGCTAGGGTTTCTTCAGTGCTACACTTTGGTGGCAAAAAGGTAAGTTCTTTACCGTTGTTCTTTACATCCCAGCATTATCGCCCACAATTCATGACCTGTGGCCATGACAAGCTCCATCTATGTGGTCATCAGGAAACTCCTGGTGGCCGTGTCTGCATAGATGCAGACAATTTTGGCAGCGCATTCGTGGGATGTGTGTTTGAGGTTAGTCTACTGAGCATGATCTTCAAACTAGTACTGCTATTGCGGTCAAGCTGCAAAAAAGTTCAGTGTTTAACGCTTGCAGTGACAAGTTCAGTTATAAAATGACTTGAATTGCTCATGATTTATTTAGGATGATATCACTTCTGAGTATGTTGAATGGGTTGATGGGGAGTGGGATAGCAAAGCAAAGTCAGTCATTAAGTATCTTGCCATGAAGAACAAGAAATTGGAGACTAAGACTACAGAATATGAAGCTGAAATTAAAAGGAATGAGAAAGAAAAGAGGGCAATGGTTAAGATGCACAAGGAAATATTGCTCTATAGGGATAGGATTTTAGGATTTGGAGGGCTTCTATATCTTGGCATGCTAGCCATTATGATTGCTGTCATAGTTAGCAAGTAGATTGTTCAAGTTATTGACATCATTGTAATTGACATGATGAAATGCTGGTGAATTATTTGCTATTCAGTTTATGGGCAAAGTGTAACAGAGATTGCAGCATAAATAACATGGGGCCATCATGATTGGTAGACAATGCACTTTTGGCATGTTCTATATTCGGCAGACAATGCACTTTTGGCATGTTCTATATTTGGTAAGTGATGCACATGTGCACATCACCTTGCAACACTACTGATTTATGCAGCAGCCCAATTCATTGTGTTGTTGCAACATAGGAGCAACATCTAGCAGCACTGACACCTTTGATGCAACACTGAAGCAAAGCAACAGTACACATTCAATAATCTGAAATTTAACTGAACTTGACACTTAGGGTGAGCAGTAGATATTCAGTTCTTCAGCCACAAAGAAGCCGACCAAACCGTACCGATTGCATAACTTATATGCTTACATATAAAAGCATACATAACCAACATCAAACCCAAAATAATGTTAACTTATATGCTGAAACATACAACAGCATAACTAACTTAAGATAACCAGCAGCTTCCTCCTCCTTCAGCAACTGTGCCCATCTTCACTTCTTCAGAAATTTGAGGCGGCGTGAGCGGCGCACCACACACGGAGAAGCCTTCTTCTTGACCGCCGTCCTATTCGACAGCTGCGCTACCTGATCCTGAGCCACCACCTCCTCTTCCACCTTCACTATGTCAGGGAGGAGGGGAAGGAGCTCGACGTCGATGGGCATTGTCTTGCCACCCTCGACGGCTACCGGCGCTACCATCTGCACGGCGTCCTCCTCGCCCTCCTCATGGTCATCAGGGATGACCAGTACCTCCTCCACGTCGTCCTCCATGACGTCGGAGCGCAATGGCAGGACTGGCTTCGGCACGTGGCGGACCTGGTAGTCCGGGCTGACGGGCGCAGGGAGAGCGAGCTCGACGTCGACGCGCTCCGCCCTCGACGTGACGCGTGCTGGATCTGGCCGCAGTGTCATGGTGGTGGAGCGGTACATCCACCACCTTGCGCGTTGAACAGGGGAGTCGCTCAGCGTGGCCTCTCGCATTGCCCACACGAGGCGGAGAGCCGGCGGCACACCGCGGCCATAGGGGAAGGCGCACTTCTTCTTGGCGTCGGTGAGGACTTTGACGAGGCCACGCGCGTGGTTGACCAACATCTCCGTGCTGGGGAACCAGCCGCACACCTCCGTCAGCTGCGCGCCACCCCTCGTCATCGCCGGCGAGGTCCATCATCGCTCTCTACCAGCCGAAGCTTCTCTCCATGGAGGCGGCTGCAGCAGTCGCCGACGAGGGTTTTCTCGATCTACTGTAGGTGGGGATAAGAGGGGAGTTCGAACCGGCGCCCGTGGGAGTTGGGTGAGTGTGTGGTGGGGAGGAGAGTGGTACAGTTACTTATTTAATGGCATTTAGGACGTGGGTAGGGGAAATGTACAATATTCTTTCTACCTTCTGCCCCGGTCATAACACAGTAAAGAATTTTTTTGATTTTTGTTTAGAGGGAAACATCTTACTTTATTTAAACAAAGTCTGGGATCTCGTCTGCTAATACACTAAGGATACAATCAGGGGCCGAAAGCCTCCAAACCAAATAAACACAATCGCCTAGAGCTACCTTAGCCAAAGTATGAGCCGGCCGATTAACACAGTAAATAATTGAAGCAAGTGTTCTACTCTTCTTCCTTCTCCACTTTTCTGCACATGATAAAAGACAAGCTAAGTTAATGAATGATAAAAAAAATTAATAATCCACAATGCATACAAACACTTACTTCTGATTTAGTTTGCATTTCTTGCTACGTCTAGTGTGTCCTAGCAATTTGCAAGCGCCGCACCGGGTTTTCAAGTCATCAAAAGAGAGTGGTCTACCATTTTTCGAGACAAGGCGCCTCTCATCTACCTTTGTTGCACCTTTGCTTGACACTTTCATAGGATCTTTAACCGCAATCATGTTGCCTTCACCATCGTCCACATATTCAACTGCACACTTACTGATGTCATTTGTTTGCTTGATCAAATTTTCCTGTAGCAGATCATACTCATGACTCTTAGCTATCACAGCCTTCAAACTCTCCTGTAACTGATCCCACAAAGCAGGGTGTTTGCATGCCGCATGCATAGCTTCATACGCTAACACACTGACCTGGCTATATTTCATTCTTTCCCCGGCCCCAGTCCAACCAAATCCCAACAGATCGCTTGTGCGCCTCGCGGGCAGTCCCAACCTTGCTTCTTTCGTGAACCGAACAAGAACTAAACACTTTGGTATTTCAGATATGTTCAAGTGCTTCAGTACATGGAATATGTGCTTGCAAGGTAGACCCTTTCGAATCATTCTTCTGCAGCTGCACCTTATAGTTTCTGCGGAATTTACTGGTGTATACTCCACCCAAAAACGGCGCTTCCGGTTATTCTTCCAGGCCACGATGTACTGCTGTGATCCGTCTCCCAGCTTAATTTCTACAATCTCCATGCCGTCAATTTTTCTAAGATCATCTTGCAACATATAGAAGTTTGCTGGAGTGAAGACGTGAGAAGCAGCTATCTCAAGTTCCCTCGAGCTAGTAACTGGCACCGGTAAACTCTGTGAGGCCGTGCAGTCATCTCGCGCCTCGTTTTCACGGATACGCACAACGGCGTTCTCATAGTGCAAAATCATATCCACCAGGGTCATTTCACCGTCTAGGTGGAGGTGAAGGCATGAGTTCAGGCTTTCACTCCGCTGGTTGCTTTTCATGCCAAGCCAAAACCCCTCTGTTAGATAAGCCGCGGCCCACAGTCTTCCTCTTCTTATACATCCGTCTCAACCATGTTACAGTTTTTTCCGACTGCCATCTTTTGGAAAATGCGTGCCATCTCTCCTCAAACGTGGCCGTGGACGTGCTGTAGTACAGAAGAGTTCGGAACTCCTTCAAGGACTTGTGACTGAGGTGAATCTTCATATTTTTTCTATATGCCACGTACATATACGGTGCCACACGTCTGGCAAGACTTCGCGAATTGCCTTGATCATCGCAGCGTCGGCGTCTGTGATAACACTCTTAGGCATCTTTTGACACATGGACCTCAAAAAAGTCTGCAGAAGCCACACGTATGTCTCCTCGGTCTCGTCCGAAACTATGGCACAACCAAAAACAGTGGTCTTCCGGTGATTGTTAAGACCAACAAAAGGTATGAATGGCATACCATAGCGGTTCATCTTGTACGTGCTGTCAAATACAAGCACGTCGCCGAAGTCCTCATAGTCATGACGAGACTGGGAGTCGCACCAGAACATCCTATTCAAATGTCCTTCCTTATCTAGCTTGTACTCGAAAAAGAAGCTAGGATCCCTCTGTTTCCTACTGGCCATGATGCCTATGGCTGTGGCAGCATCACCTTTTGAAAGCAGCTTCCTCTTCTCCTTGGCGCAAAGGTTGTATATTTCACGCCTGGTAAAACCAACACCGCCGTACCATACATGTTTGCTGATGAAGCAATCCATCATGTCGTGAATTCTAATCCCTGCAGCTCCCATGGACATTATCTCATGCTTCTGGTACTCTTTGATTTTTCTGTGGGACCAAAGAAAAGGTACCTCGTCCGGTCCTGCCAACATATGGCTATGCTTGTCCTCAAAACTTTCAACATACCAAACCCCACGCTTTTGGTCAAGCTTGACGGTCAGGTGCGCTTCGCAAAAGCAGCGTGTCTCGGCTCTAAGCCTACGGCTGTGTCCTTTCTCGGTTAGCAACTTGCTGTCACGTTTCCCTTGTCTGGAACAAACAAACCGCCTATAACGCATATGACGTGACTCGGTTTTGCTATACCTGACCTTATTCTTTCTAATGCTGAAACCATTATCTCTAGCATAGCTGTTGTAGAAATCATACGCAGCATCGTGAGACGTAAAGGTCATTTCCATTATCTACATGAACATATCCCTCTTATCATCCGCACTGGCAGTATCTTGGACATTCTTTGCCCCATCATCTTGTGTCACCTACACAATCAAACCACAGCCATGAAAACAGTTTTCTATGGTTTAACATTACTTCCATAGAACATTGATTACACACATACCTCACTCATGATGACCGACGACTGGGACTCCCCAGAATCAGGTGCATCTAATGATTCGTCGTTAAGGCCTGTCTCCGCGTCGGATTCACTGTAATAGTCGTATGCATTATGACATTCGGAAATGAACTGAAAAATACAATACATAATTACTTATCATACAATATTCCAGAAGAAATTCAATTTGCATGCCAACAAAAATTTTCACTTCCGTACCTGACTAATGTAATCTTCATTCGAGAGCTCCGAGTTGTTTTCCTGATCATCATCAAGCTCATCGATCTATAAATTTTCAACACAAAGATTTAATGTTGTCGGATGCCACCAAAAAATTACAACATGACAATGCCACTCACATTAAGATCGTCCCATTTGTTCCCATTCTCTGACCGATCTTCATGATCTGAATTTTCATCATCTGACCAATCTTCTATCCAGTCTTTCATCAGTTCTCCAAACTTCATGTCTACCATGATATCAGTTAACTCCTCGTCCGCCATTTCCTACAACCAATAATATGTATCATCACATGTGAAAACATTATCAATGATGAAATATACAACACATAGCACACAATCACGGATGTTATGTAAACAACCCCAACCGAGGCCGTTCAGATCTGCCAAACTTAGTAAGGAAGATGGCCACGGCACCCGTCGTGATCACTTTCAATCGCGAGGAACTGCACGATCTCAAAACCTAGCTAGATCTGTGATTACCTCTGCCGCCGGATACCTAGGTTAGCCGCCACATCAAATAACGATACTGGTGGTGCGCACAGCCGACGGCAACCGACGCTACGTGAACCCAGATCACGAGGAGCAGCACTACCGGAACAAGATCCACGATCGCATGCGCCGCCGGGTAGCTAGGTTACCCGCCCCGCTAGGTTAACCACTACCACTGGCGGCGGCAGTTCGTTTGATGTTGCCGCGAGCGACACTAGAGGGGGGACGCGGGATGCGGTACCTGTGCGTGCTTGTTGGAGATTCACGACTTTGTCGCACCCGCTGTCCGACGAGATCGCCGACGACGAGATAGCCGCCGCTAGAGATCTACTACGTGACTTATGGAGCTGCGTCAATGCTCGCGAGATTGATGGAGCTGCGTGAATGATTGGATTCGGCAGGTCTTACGTGGACGTGGGGTCGTGTGATGTTTTTTTTCGGACCAGGGTACTGTACGTATACGGTCTGGGTTATACAGGGCTTGGATCTGGGCTACGGCGGGCCAGGAAAAAAAAACTCGCGGGGACAAAAATACCCCTCCGAAATTAGGTTAGGGGTGAGCACCGGAGCAGGGCTCGTCGAAGGGATGCTGAGGCTTTGGCCGGGCACAACGGCCACCTGCACAACGTGGGCTACCTCAGCTCGCAACTGATGGAGCGACGACGTTTACCGGCCGCCAGATGCAGGTGCACGGCCACGATGGCGGCCATGGACGGCGTAGCGGTGCACGGACATCGTGGTGGCGGTGGGAAGCTGCGGCAAGTACCAACGATAGTGGCTTGGGTCGGTGCGGCAGTGAGGATTTGACGATACAGATGCAGAGGTTGGGGCAGCACGAATGACTTGGTCAGTGTTTTCTTCCCTGATTAAAAATGGACGCGTCTAACGAGTGGCCGTTGGCTCGTTAGACATCCGGAGTGGCCGGTCGTATATGGAAATATTTTGTCTCCCCTAATCCATATATGAGCAAAAGTATCATGTAAACAGGGAAAAAGGAAGAAAGTGCCCATATGAACATGTGTGAACGCATTTAATTCGGGTTTTAGATTTTTCAAAAAGCTATAACTTTTGAACGGCGCATCAGAATTAAGATTCATTTTCACCGTTGGAATCCTCACGGTGTGCTCTTCAAAACCAGATCCCGCATGAGTATGTTTCGACGAATTTTTGTGTGTGCAATTTACTCCCCGTTTTGTGCAACTGCCTAGCCGTCGATGTGCAACTACCTCAGAGTCGACGTGTAACTTTTTTCTACTCGTGGACAAGCAGTTTTCAGTGATGTGAACGAGAGTGAACGCGTTTACTTCGGGTTCTATTTTCCTAAAAATGTCTTAACTTTTGAAACAAATGTCAAAATTAAGATTCTCTTTTCTGTTGGAATCCGCATGCTTATCGAAACTAGATCCCACATGGGTATGTTTCGACAACCTTTTTCTGTGCAATTTACTGCCTATTTGGTGCAATCTAGCTTTCAGTGTGCAGCTACCAAAAAGTCAATGTGCAACCTTTCCTCATACCTGTAGACATGCAGTTTTCATTGTTGAAGCCTTTACCCCAAATTATCCGCTACCAGTGAGATGTGCAACTTCGTCAGCTGCACTTGCCAACTGCCTAGTAGTCGGTGTGCAAATTTTCTCTCTGCCCACGGATGTGCAGTTTTCATTTTGTTCGATGCCTGGGCCAAGTGCCTACCAGTGGATGTGCAACTTCGTCTGTTGTCCCGGCCAACTACGCCACCGAGAGCGTGCAACTCCGTGATTGTGCACGTGCGACAATCGCGTGTGAGAACTCCCGCAACCATGATTGTGCGACTATGTCGCCCGTGTGCAACTCCCGCAGCCGTGTGTGAACTACTATCCCGCGAGCGTGTGCAATCCAGGTATGTGCGTAAGAAACTATGCCGATCAGGGTGTCCAACTCCACAGTCGCACATGAGCAACTACTCTGTCACGCATGTGCAACTCCCGCAGACCGTGCATGAGCAACTAGGCCGAGGAGAGTGTGCAACTCCACAACTGTGCTTGTGCGACTATGCCGAAGAGAGTGTGCAACTCGCGTACCCGTGCATGAGCTACTATGCCGATGAAAGTGGGCAAATCCGAAATCGTGCTTGAGAAACTATCCGATGAGAGTGTGCAACTCAGTGGCCCTGTGTGGGCTACTGCCCCAAGGAGAGTGTGCAGCTTCATGGTCCCGTGTGTGTGACTATGTCGTCGCACGTGTGCAACTCCGGTAGTCATGTGTGAGCTATTATGCCGACGAGAGTGTGCACCTCCGCGGCATATGTGTGCAACTATTTTGTCGAGAGCGTGCAACTCTGTGGCCGTGCATGTGCGACTGTGCGGGTGAGAGTGTGCAACTTCGCGGTCGTGCGTGTGTGACTATGCGAAAAAGAGTGCAACTCTACTCCCTTGTGTGTGCGACTATGCCGACGAGAGTGTGCAACTCCACAGTCGTGTGTCAGCTACTACGCCGACGAGAGTGTGCAACTCCGTGGTCGTGCACGTACGACTATGTCGACGCGCATATGCAAGTCCGGCAGTTGTGCGTAACCTACTTGCCGACGAGAGTGTGCACTTCCGCGACCGCTCGTGTGCGACTATGCCGACGAGAGTATGCAACTATATGGTCGTGCGGGTGCGACTATGCAGACGAGTGCACAACTCTGTTGTCACGCATGTGTGACTATGCCAACGGGAGTGTGCAACTTCGAGCTCGTGCGTGAGCTACTACGCCAACGAGAATGTGCAACTCTTGGTCCTGTGTCTGCGACTATACCACCGCACATGTGCAACTTCGCAGTCGTGTGTGAAGTACTATCCCGACGAGAGTGTGCAACTCTTTGATCGTGCGTTTGTGACTATGCAAACAATAGCTAGTGTGCAACTCTGTGGCTGCGCGTGTGCGATTGTTCCTACGAGGGTGTGCAATACCGCAGTCATCTGTGAGTTACTACGCCGACCAGAGTGTGCAACTCTATGGTTCTATGTGCGACTATGTTGTCGCGGTTGTGCAGCTTCCGCAGTCGTGCGTGAGCTACTATGCCAACTAGAGTGTGCACCTCCGCGTCTGTTCGAGTGTGCAACTCTGTGCCCGTACGTGTACGACTATGTGGACGAGAGTGTGCAACTCCATGGGCGCGTGGGCGACTACGCCTACAAAAGTGTGCAACACTGCGGCTGTGCTGAGCTACTACACCGATCAGAGTGTGCAACTCTGAGACCATGTATGTGCGACTCTGTCATCACGCTTGTGCAACTACCACAATCGTATGTGAGCTACAATGCCAACGTGAGGACGAGCGACCAGCATGGTTAAAAAACGTGTTGTTTTCTGAAATTAAATGAAACAAGATCTTATACAATCGACCTCTCTATAAAAGACCTTATGTGTGTTGCAGTCTCGTCCAAACTACGATATTAATGAAATGTGCAACTTCGCGTGATGTCCTAGCCAACTGTCAAGCTGCCGATGTGCAACTTTGGATGCCGTCCTGGCCGGCTACTTAAATACATATTGAACAAAACCCCCAAAGTGGTCTTTTATAAGATGGCGAATACTTTATCAATCCCGAAATAAGTGTCTCTCAAACGGATGTGTTTAACATGGATGTATTTAGTACAGAGTGAGTAGCCAAAATGTGTTGTCCTCTTTTCTTAAAGAATAAAACAAGTACAATTGGGTGAAAAAAGTAAGCAATTACAAAAAGGATTGTTGATCATGTGCAATTCTCTAGTGAGCAAATGATTGTATATATCCGATGGGAAATGGACACCCTTTGCTTAAAAATGCATACACAAAAACATTAAAACTTCGGTGCTGGTTGCTCATAATTATCCAAAAATGTGCAAAAGGATTCTCTTGCGAGCTACTATCTCTTAGTCTCCATTCTTCAACCAATAAGTCTCCATGTAACGACCACCAGCACTAATCGAAAAATAAAATCACCAAAGCTGCACGCAGATCATACGCATTGATTATCTTGGCCGTCCCAGTTCAGCAGCTACCCTATAGAAAAGATAGAAGTCGCCTGTCCTCGGTGAGCTGTAGCCCCGCCGCCACATCAATCCAGTTGCTATGCGCCTCGTACAAAATCTACAGCAACCACACACGTATGAATCATGAGTTTCACGGTTGGCCCCGTAGATCCTCGAGTTGATCTCAGGCTCGATGGGGATGCGGGACGCACCGGCACCGCGGCCCCCGGCTCGAGCGGCAGCGTCGAGCAGATGGACGAACAAGAGGGAGGAGGATGTGGGGGTCTTGGATCCAGAGCGGCGGGGATGTGCAGATCCGGCATCAATGCAGAGGAGGCCCGACGCGGCGGTGGTCGACTGGGGCGAGCTTGACCCAAGGCGGGGATCATCCTTGGCGGCGACCTGTGTGGAGGCGAGAGAAGGAAGAGAGAGGAGGGAAGGCAAGAGTGGACCGGCGTGACGCGAATCCTGGTCGCCGATGAGACGGCTGGTCAGCGGAGGAGCACCGGACAGCGACTTGTGAAGCTCTTGGGCGGCGCGCTTCGCCAGATGGAGGGGATTAGTTGTTTTCTTTTTCCTGAAGAGAGGCAGCTACTGAAGAGAGACAACGACGACTGTTTTTGTCGGCTAGCGCGGCCGCTCGTTTCTGTTAGATCGTGCGCGCGCACTTTTTAGATTTTAGGATTAAAAATATGTTCGTGGTTACACTAAGCTAAACTCCCCTCGACTATAAAAAATAATAAAGCAAAAGAAAATGCCAATAATACCCACGAAACCAACGGTGGATTTCCTACCAGAAAAATGTTACACCTACGGGATTCCCCCTACGGACGCCTGTTACGGGATTGGGTGTCCTTGTCTCATTGATTCTCCTTCCGTGAATTCAGCTGTGGGACCCAACTCGTGGTACATCCCAGATCTCCACGACTCCACCTCATCTCCTTAAGTACTTTCCGTAAAATGTCCGTAGCTGTAGCAAAGTTTTTTCCTACCAATACTACTCCCTCCTACCACTAGTAATTTTTGTACCGTAAAAAACCTCTAATTTTCAACTAGTACAAGATAGCTGCCATCTCAAACATTCAAATTTTAATACAGCTGGCACCTTCCAGTTCATCCTAAATAATTATAAGCAGATAAAAGGTGTTTCAAGTTTTGAGTTCAGACTTCAAAGTGGAGACAGATCAATGCCGGCCCGACAATTCACGTTTGTTGTGTTGCGAGACAGTCCACGTTTGTTGTGTTGCGAGCGACGTGCCTTACTCTGGAGGGATCTGCGCTTCCACTGCTATCATCTTTGTTGACACGCGTATTTCTCGAGGACCAATCGACATGTTGATCTAGATATGCAACATGAAGAGAATCGAGCCTATGCAAAATTGTTTTGTACCGCCACGAGTCTTTATGATCTGCAAGACTGAAGTTGGATTCCTACGCATCATGGATTCCCGCTGCCTCCCAAGCCACACCCATGGACATGCAAGGAGTTCATATATATAATGTCTCAGTTGGTAGTCTCCGTTCCAGGTTTATTTTCGTCCCACCTCACCTGGTTTTTTTGTACCTACTCCCACCTCAGGCTGACCCGCCACGAACCGAAAAAACCACGTACTGAGTCCTCCACCAGCCCCCGCGCTCTTCAGGTCGTAACAGCCGATCGCGCCCGAGACAAGCGTCGAAGAAAAAATCTACGACGATTAACCAGCGATAAAAAAACCTACGAAAATTAACCAGCGAAAAAAAACCGGCACGTACGAGCGACGTCACATGCCCTCCAGCGAGAACGACTCGCACGAGATCCCTTGGTCGCCGCCCTCGCACTCGCATCCTTCGCCGCCGCCCTCGCACATCAAGCCGCCGTCGATCCCTGCGCTACTACGGGAGCCGCCGCCGATCCCATTGAGGAGCCGCCGCCGATGACGGGAGACGCCGCCTATCCCGTTGAGGAGCCGCCGCCGATGACGGGAGACGCCGCACGCTGACCTACCCCTCCCCAATCCCTAGCATCGCACCTCTTCCCGTCTGGCGCCTCCTACCTCGGCTGGGCGGTGGCCTCGAGTGCCTCTTCTTCCCCAATGCGGCCTCAACCAACGACGCTGCACCCCCGTGATGACTCCGCCCCACGATTCCCATCGGTCGGCGCCTCGCCAGCAGTGACCTCCCCCTCCATGTATCATGTGATCCGGTCGTGCGCCACCGCCTCTCTAGGCGCTTAGATCCAGGCTTCCAGAAGGGGGTAGGGGTGGAGGCGGCAGCGGAGGGGACAGGGATGTGGACCGGAGAAACTACATGGTGGAGGCACAACAAAGCGTTCAAGCACGGCACCCCATCGCATGCAGCTGCAGGTAACTACTTCCCTGAGTCTCCTTCGTAGGTGTGGTCACTATATTTCCTACTTGTGCAGATCCTAACTGGTTGTAACTCCGTTCATTCTCTTCCTAACAGTAGTTCGTCAGCCACATTGGACTAATCTAATGCATTCGAATTGCCTTGGTGTATGAAAATAACGATATAGGCTTGATGTGTACAAGCGCATAGCTCCTTATCTAGCCTAATCTGAATGTAGCTTATATTCTTAATCTTTTTATGCACACTATTTTAGCCAGCGGCAGGTGTTGGGCACTTTGAGGTATGCAAACCTTCTCAGAGCAAGGGGAGCAAGAGTACCGGTACTGCATTTCTTATCTTCATCACTCAAAATTCCCAGAACTAATCGTGAGCTCTTGCTTTGATACAGAACTAATCTTGAAGGTGATAGCCCTGTTTCTTCCCTGTTTTAGATCAACCGTTCTTCTTTCTTCCTTGGAGCTCCACTGTTTTGGATGAACTGGACTAACCCTAGGTAATTGATTAATTTCTCATGAAAATAGAATTTAGATGAGAGTGAAATTGAACTGGAGGGTGCTTAATTCGCCATTTGTTTCTAGATGGAGGCTGCATTATTTTCTTTAGGAGAGAACCCCTTTTCCGTACTATACTCTGTACTTCATAAGGACCTAAATCCCTCTCAATAGTCTTGCAAGGTGAACTCAATTTGTTTTTTTTTGTGCTTAATTGTGTAGAAGGGATGAAGGTCATCCACGAGGTGTCTCAAGGTGAACCCCGTGGTACCCGACCAAGTGGCTGGAGGGAATGGTGTATGCTCACAAGGTACGTGATTTAGCTGTGCTTCTGACTATATGTGTGCTCATGGCCTCATGGGTTCTGATATAGCTGCGCTGGCTATATTTCAGTTTGTACAGACCAATTTGTTTCACTCGGACAAGAATCCCACGAACCTTAATGTGGCCTTTAAGTTTCAGGTACAACATTCTCTTCTGCTCTGTTGCGTCGCGTGCTCCACCCCTGTACCTTATGATTCATGAGTTTTCGGTGACAAAATGTGTTATATTTGTAGAGTCGATGCTTTAGGAGAGGGAAAAGCAGCTGCCCACGCAATGGTTTTCCAGTTATACTCTTTAAAGAATTTGTAGGAGGATCCATTGATTTAAAAACACATGGAAAGCATTCAGTTTAGTAAATATTGTATATACCCTTCCCCTGAAAAGTTTGACGTTGTTACTTGAGAAAAAGGAAAATGCCCATAGATCAAATCCGTTGATACATTGATTACTTTTTAGTTATGCAAAGTTTAAACTTCAGTCATGCTTTATTGGTCGTTTCTCCCCAATAAATATCTACCAACTGCAGGTCCTTGGGGTTGGATGCGGCAACTCGCGGCTCGAAGACAATCTTTTGTGGTGGGGCGTCGCCGCCGCCGGCGGCACCTGCATAGACCGTATCGCTGGGAACGAAGAGATGCTCCCCTGATTTGGAGCTGTAGAAAGGAAGTGGTTGCAGACACAAAGTGGGGACACACAACTCCCAGTCATAATATTCTTTATCTTGGCTCGTTGTTTGGGGATGGACGCATCAATCTGATGGCGCTCTCCTCCATGCCAAACGGATCTTTGGTTCGGAGGCGCGCGGCGCCGACGATGACAACCTTTCTATCGACGCAAGGGCAGCAGGAGCTCATGACGCTGTTGATGCCACCACCATGCATGGGGTTGATGCAAGGTGGGACAAGTATGTATACCAGGCAAAGTGCTCAATCTGTTTGGCATTTAGCTTTTTGATTCTATTTTTAGTGAGCTTGATTCAGATAATTTGTTTACCTGATGCCTTCACTCCAGGTAATCTGTTTGTCTGACATTTTGCTTTTTGATTCAGTGCGATCACTAATGGGGAGAACATAAAACTTCAATTGAGGGCACTGTGATTCTCTAGCTACATGTATCATGTAAGTAACGTCTTTCCATGAATCTTCTGTTCATTATATAACCTCTCATGCCCTTACAAAAGTATCTCTGTTGACTCGATTTCTTTCTGCTGATTCTTATAGGGTCACCAACCACACATGTAAAAACCATGTCTCCCTACTGTAATTTGATGATTTATTTACATGTGGCACAGAATAGTTCAGAGTTCACTCCGAGAAAGAATTGCTTTGCATGTACATTTGCTAAAAGACGGATGTGCTGAACTTTCGACGGTTCCGATTGGTCGCTGACATAACCTTTCCTCTTTTCATTGATAGGTCCAAAAGAGATCCTTATTTCGCCTTTGTTTATAGGTATTCAACGTGAGGAATTTTATACTTTTGGAGTGGAGCTATCAAATATATATTATGAGTTTCTAAAACATCTATTATAAGGTAAAATCATTATATACATATTATTTTATTTATGTTTCATGTGAGCCGAATCTACCGCAGCCATATGAAAGTTTTGGAAGGCACAGCTTATTGCATGATCACGAAGAAATTATTGGATAGTTCATCATTTTTATGTTTGTATGAACAAGGATTTTTGGTTGTTTGGCCTCACAAAGGTTCTTTGTTGAGCAGGAGTTGAACAGAGCTTCCTCTGCCCCGGCAGATTCTGAGAAAACTAACCAGCAGAGAACATGAACAAATATAGTGATGAGAAAGGGTGGAGCTGAGTACACCACACATGGATATGATGGTCTCCCCTATGTTCTTTTTGGCAATCCAGTTAATCACTGACTCAACTTTGTATGGGTGAGCTAACAAGCCCGTGTTATGTCTTCCCTCTTTCTTTGTAAGTGGATGATTTCAGATTGCTCGTTATTATTCAACAACTATACTTGTGATAGAAAAATGTGCTAAACTATAGTACTCCCTCCGTCCCATGATAAGTTTCGCTATACTTGTGAAAGATTAATGTATATTCTTCTAAAGTTATAATACATTCATGGTCTATGTATATCATTTGTATGTTGCAAACCTGAGTCGGGCAGGCAGCAACTGATTTCTTCATTTGCTATCTTTATATTCTTCAAAGCAATAAAAGTGTATGCGCATTTGGTGAGATTAGGGGAATGTACTGACAAGTGACAAGCATATTTCCTTGCGTGTCGTCCTCGATGCTGCTTCCTTAGTTCACATAGTACATTTCTTAATCACTTTTGTCGCAGATGTTTGACACATCCAACTACCATGTTGATTTTCTGATCATTCTTTGGTCTGGACTATATATGATATATGTATTATATCATCAGCACAATGTGATTCTTCTTCTTCTTGCAGGGCGCTTCCGATGCACAAATGGTGGCGGTGAAGCAGCAGGCCCGAGAGAGCGTGCAGGGGAGGAAGGAGTTCCTGGTGGAGGTGCTGATACTGGCGGTGCTCAGCCACCCTAACTTCGTCAGCCTGATCGGCTTCTGCACGCAGGGGACAAGCGGCTGCTGTTGTACGAGTACATGCCCTTCAGCATCCTGGAGAGTCATCTCTTTGGTAATACTTCTCAAAATTATTTAGACTTGCTAATAGAGCATTCGATGTTTAGCTTCTGCCAATCTGTACATTCTGTTCTTAGATTTATTTTCCCTCAATACCTTGTTTAGTACAAGGAAGGACTGATATTATTCCCCAGCCAGGGTCGTTGATTATTGTTTATTTTATCATAGTTCAGTGTTTTTCATTTGAAAATAGATTCAAATGTGTACAGAGTAAGGGTCGTTAAATTTTTATCTATAGTCCTTCATCACCATCATCGAGCCGCTGGAAGGTGGGAAGCAGAGAGGATGTGTCATAGGAGGATTCCATCAGATTAGTTAGAAATTAGAATGCCGCTCAACCTAGCATTAAGGTTGGTTGAGCCTGATGCACTAGCACATTGGATTAGTTGGAAATCAGAATGTATGATTAATTATTAGAGAACTATACATGCAGATTACTCATGTGTGTCTCGGTACCATGATTGCATAGGAAACACGTTAATTATGTAAGAGACGATAGGAGTAATGACATCATAGCTCGGGCGTCTTGGGAGGAAAGTGGCGTCGGTGGTGCTGAGCCAGAACAAGTTCACTGGCTCTCCTTCTACCTGCTGGAGCATATGGACGTGTCACGGAAGCCCTTCGTCGGGCCGTTCCTGTTGGCGCTACTGTCTGTCCAGTACCTGAGCATAGCCGGCAACAGGTTCACCCAGGCGCTATCCGACAAGGGGTCCTGCTGGGACAACCTCCGGCTTGTCGACCTGATGGGGAGCATCCCCCCCCCCCCACTATCACCATCCTATCCAACCAGCCGCCAAGCATCTACTACTGCTCCCACTGGATATGTAACCCATCTAACTCCCTTCGCCTCCTGTTCTTCCCTTGATATTATCAATTTGTGTGCAAATGCTCTTTTTCAGTAACTTAGTTACGGACTCTGATTTTATTCTTGTTTCATGCAGGCACTTATATATGAATAGCGTGCATACATCTGCACAACTGCATAACAGTCACAAATGATTGTTTTGTGAATCTGCAGAGAATCTAATTATCCATGTACGGCAATAGCCAGATTAATTTGTTTACCCAAAATTATCAAGGTGAATTCCTTGTTCTCGTTTTCTCAAGTCAATGATGCATGCCAAATATCCTACCACTTTACATTCGCTCTCTTTAAATCATTCATCTATTTGATCAGGAAGCATCTTGCTATGATCAATAAAGACGGAAAAACAGTGCACACAATAGACGAGTGGCCGAGTACAATGAGCTTCTTTTATAGTCATGGATTATTCATGTGTTAAACAAGTTCTGCTCATCGATTAGTTATTATCAAACCTGTGGATTATGTTTTTACTATAATTTATGATTTAATTTGTACCTTGCAAACTCGGCAAGTAAAAATATCACTTATTTAAGAGCCGAGAGAGTGTTGTTAAAATGTGTCTGATTACCTTTTAAATGTTTTACAAGATTCAGCGATATATGAGTATACTTCCATGTCTACTTGATTTCTATACAGAATATGGAACCAGATGTAGTGAAATGTTTGCATACCATGTCTGGATTGAACAAGCTATTTACTGATGGCTGATTTTTAAGGATGTCTTATGAAGTTGTGATTCTGCGAAGAAAAGCTCGTGAGTGGAATTATTCAGTATGGTGCTTGTGATGTTTCCTTCATAGCTCTTTTACAATCAGCCATTCCTCTATTATTATTCGTAAATGGTCCTCTAAATCCTAAATACACAATAGATTTTTTGTTGCATTCATCCGTGTGTTACAATCTATTTCTTTCATATTTTTTCAGCGGTTCCATTATATATATTCACTTTGGAAGGCAAAAATTATATGTTGGCTGGTTGCCCGAGAAATCAAAAAGGCTAAATCTTGAGTTGTATGGAGCATGGTCATTTGCTTGAAGTTTCCAATGGACTGTATATACCATTGAATGAGAGGAATTATTCCATGAGTGTGGACAAATTGAGCTGATCGATTGATTGAGAAAATATTGTGTGGATGTTCTCAGATCTCCTTGCTCCACTACTCCTTGGATTATTACCTTTGTCCATATATTTTGGTTTATCTGATCTGAAGGTAACCTTCTTAAACTATCCATAAAAATAGTTCAAATTGTTAATTAATTGTTTGCTTAATTGTGTTGTCTATCTATTCTTTTGCACATAGAAGATATAACCTGCAAATCTGCACATGCTTTTGCCAATGTATCCATCCTGATATTTCTTATAATGTGGAAGTTATCAGAGCCCTTTTTTAAGCATCCACTTTGAGTTCACCGGTGGCAGGTAGCTTGTACAATACTGAATTTTCAAGATAACAAAATCGGTTATGTGTTGCAGCAAAATCGAATGTGGTAGAGAAAATATTCAGGCTTCGTAGCGAAACAATGCCTCTGTTAGGATAGTACACCCAGATCCCCGATGCATTTGGTTTATTATGATGTATTGATACTGAAGTTTGTACCATATCTTGAATTATGATTTCAGCAGTGATAATATACTCTAGATAAAAGGATGGACACATAAGCTTGGGACATGATTGTGGCCGCTGTACTTCAAGAAGGTGCGGAGCTACGGTGAGCAGCAGGTTGCATCATCATGGTGGTCGCCCACGACCACGATGGTGTGCACACCTTGGCACCAGGAATTGGCTTGGGACGCCGTGGAGGAAGAGAGAAGGGGGGCGGGGGCGGGGGGGGGGGGGGATGACTGTGAGAGTAAGGTGTGGGCTGAATGTCGTGGTGTAGAGGTGGGGGGGTCCTGTAAGAAGCCGCGGCGGGGATAGCAAGCCGGGAGACGAGATGTGAGTGTCAGCACTATGTCATGTGGCGAGAGAGTAAGATGGTGAATTGCATTTTTAAGATAAGAATAAAAGGTGATTACTTTTTTTGGAAAAAACGATGGTTTGCTATGAGAGAAATGTCACATACTTGTTTATATAGTTAAAAATATCACAAACCCTAACAAGTTATTTCTTGAGAATAATTACTAACAAGTGATTTACAGATGAGTCTACATGTTATTAAAATTGGGATGCGACTCACCCTACTAAAAGCGGTCACCTGCTTGCATGTAGCAGCTGACGAATAAATATATACTCCTTCCGTCCCAAAATTCTTGTCTTAGATTTGTCTAGATACGGATGTATCAAGAATTTTGGGACGGAGGGAGTATTATATATGAGCTTTTTTAAGATATGTATATGTTCACTTTTGTACATCAGAGATAAAAGTCAATGGTTGCGGATGATGCTACTGTTGATCGACAAAGTCACTGACGTAATTATGATTGACCAGACTGAAAACTCATCAAACTTTACAAAATCAGAAGAGATGTATACAAATTATGGTTCTTCTTTGTATATAAACTACACACAATAATACAAAAGGTGTATTTCTCTCACTCTCTCTCTCTCTCTCTCTCTCTCTCTCTATATATATATATATATATATATATATATATATATATATATATATATATATATATTATTTTTTGTAGATTACGATAGCGATGGAGATGAATTATGTCGAAGTTCAAATGAATCCATCAAGAAGGGTCCCAACGACGTCGTTGGAAGGGGTAAAAAAGTCACCAAGTCTTATACAACAATACAAAAAGTCATCAGAAAAAAAAGTTAAAAGGCCCGTAGCAACACAAGGGAATACATTGAATCCAGAAATCCCGGATCCCACTTATTTTTATTGATCTGATTCTGAGGCCTACCTCTTTCTTGCGGCGGAGAGGCGCCATACTTAACGCAGGTGATGGCAAAATATCTCAAGTTTGCATGCCAATGATATTTATCGGACTCGAAAGACGATGCATCCATTCAAATTGGGCATCGCTTCTACATGGCATTCGGTGTAACCTACCAAATATCTCCCAGGCATAAATGGTTATTATTTTGAAGTATGGCACCCAAATAATTCATCCATGACATGTCTTGAAATTAATTTATTCTACTGATTATTCAGAACATGAGTGTTAGATTTTGTAGTCCAAAAAGATGATAATGAAGTTGAGAGAAGAGAGTATGCCTAGGATCTATGAACATGATGTGTGACAAGAGATGGTATGACTTCTTCAGAGAACCATCTTGATCCTTCTTTTTTCTTCATATATGGCCAACCATTGATTATTGTGGTGCGGAAGGTCGTGAGCGCTAGAGATTGTGGCACTATTTAGAGGGTTGGGCGGCAACTCAGGTAGAGGGAGGTAGTGCGTGACAACATTTGCTGACTGTTGATGGTGGTGGCAAGTGGTTTCGTAGGTAGAGGTGGGCGGGTCAATAGACTGGACGGAGAAAAAGGTATGCAGAGGGAGGAAGAAGAGTAGTAGTAGCAGCGGGTGTTGGCGGCGGAGGAGAGGCAAGGGGTTAGCGGTCTCGAGTGCGGGGTGCGGGAGGTCGTGGGCACCAAAATGATGGTAGGTTTTAGAGGAACGACTGGCGTCAGCGTTGACAGAGGTGGTGACTTGAGCAAGTGGCGACGTGTGGCAACACTCGCCGGCTGTAGGGTGGCGGTGGCAGGTGCTTAGGCAGGGAGAGGCGGGCGGGTTGACAAAGTGGTCGAATAAAAAATCTGCGGCTACGGGAGGAAAACGAAGAATTAGAGGCGGGTCATCGTTGGATGAGAAGGGGCAGGGGATTAACGGATTTGAAGGCGGGGTACAGGATATCTCAGGTGGCGGAGATGGTGGTGGTGTTTAGAGGGATAGCCGACACATCATGTTACAGCATTTCGTTTGCACCATCCATCCCGAACAATCACGGAAAATAGAGAAATTGGTGGAACTATGTTAGAAAGATCTATTTGGGTGAAGAGATGAGGAATAATGTAGTTCATGACAGTCATTTTCATCGTCTACATATTGTCAGCTTTGTCGGCACAGGAACACATAGAGTGAGGGGTGCGTGGAGTGAAAGAGTGAGAGGGCTGGTTGTGGTGAGAAAGTGGCTGAGGTCAGAATAAGGCTAGGCAGGTAAGCTAAAAAAATGGATAGACAACATTCTTGATTGTGAGATAATTTCTTAAGTGCATCAAGTAAATTTCAATTTGTAACATATTTTTAGTTAGATAATCGCTTTATATGCATACATCGTCAAATTGTTTTTTAATCAATTTACATTGCAAGTGAAGTGGACTTCAATTATTACCCAATTATGCCCACGCTATCTTTTCTCTACATGTGAAATTTAACTTGTGTTATGTTTATATAACTTCAGCAAAATATTTTAAAAGCCCGTGGCAACGCACGGGCATTATACTAGTATATATAGGACGTCAGTTTGGGACACCTAGGTGCCTGGACACCTTGCCTATCCATCGTTGGATCGTGCTTAGCGACTGATTTGGAAACCAATATAAATGATTTAATTACTAGTTAATTTGGCAGACTTTAATTCTTTAACCGTCCATGCATGCATGTCACATCATAGAAAAGGAAGGTCATTAAAATACCATAGTGAATAAAAATCAACATTTATTACCTCCTTATATAGCACTTATTTATTCGTAAAATAAATAACTACGTATGTAAATAGACATGTATATTACGTAATTTCAGTAGTAAGTATACACATACCCATCACATAATTGGGTATACACATACACATACCCGTACTTTATTTGAAAAGCACGCGTGTATGTACATAATTTTTTAGGAGTATATGCATACCCCGCGTATGTACATTTTTTCTTTGTTAGGTATATGGATACCCGCGTATGTATATAATTTCTTTTTTTTGCGGGGTATGTATATAATTTTGTTAGTAGGTATATGCATACCCACGTATGTATATAATTTTTTTTTTGCGGGGTATGTATATAATTTCGTTAGTAGGTATATGCATACCCACGTATGTACATAATTCCGTTAGTAGGTATATACATTTCCGCTATGTATATAATTTCTTTACTACCTAAAACCTAGAATAAATCATTAGATATATACGTAGCCGTGTACGAACATAATTTTATTAGTAGGTATATATACCAAGGGTATGTTTATATTATTTGGAGTCAGCGCACAATTTGTCGATATACATAATAAAAAAATTGTCATGGATACCTCATGAAGGTATCGCTTTTTATATATACATGTATTCATCTGTGCATAGAAAATCCACAAGCCGGCGAGTTACATTGTGCGTACATAGTATACCTTGATCTAAAGAGGATGCATGTAATCATGTATATATCTTTCCTTTTTATTGTGTCATTCTCACTCCACCAATTAATGTGTGTTTTAATTTTATTCAAATCAATAAATGCAAATGGGTGGACATGTGAGCTATTAAATGCTAGGTGCCTGGGCACCTAGGTATATATATATGAACCACGCAATGATGCTTGGAGTATCGTGTGCTCCACCTCCTCATAGTCAGTAGCCAGTAACACTGCTCGACTCGATTGATGACTCTAATCAACTATTCGAGGTATGAATGACATATGGCTGTCCAATTTGTATTCCAAGCTCTCTCTCCATCTAGCCATATATATATGGAGATATTACCATCAATGCGATAAATTACAAGCCCGCTAGTATTATTGTATAGTAGTTGGAAGCAATTGAGCTGCACGATAGAATAATATGTGGCATCCTCAGCTAACGTTGCATGCATGTACCTTAGTCATTCAAATGTAAACGGGCCATGGTCATGCTAAGTCCAAAAGCCTCCAAATTTAGACCTAAAACAAGCTTATTCTTTTTTTCCCTTTTAGTGAGAGGCTTGAGCAGAAACTCAGGGAATCAAATGTGTTACAGATATCTCTATAGAAAGAAAAGTGAGTTGAAGACTTGAACTGCAAAATTCCAACATAGTTCTAAGCCAAGATGTGTCAACTATGATACTGAGAATTGAAATGCTATTTTTTCAATTTAATTGTACATACTATGTAACAGAAATTCTCAAGCCTCTTCTTCCGTTCTAGGTAAGGACATTTTTTTTGTTTGACCATGTATATAGAAAAAATCATTAATATCTACAATATCAAATATATCTAGTATAAACATATATTTTATGATGAATCTAATTAAAATAATTTGGTGTTGTAGATGTCAGTATATTTTTCAGTAGACTTTCTCAAACTTAAATATGTTGACCTAGAAAAAAACTAAAACTTAAAGTATTTTAAAACAGACGGAGTAGAAAATAATCTCGTTCACCTCAACTCGAGCTGTCTTCTTGGTTCAGATTAGCACGTAGCCGGCCCGGTCTTAGTAGGCATTCCCTTACATCATCAACACACAAAAAGTTGAAAAGATGAACATGTATAGTATTTTTTTTTTGACAAGAGAAGGGCGACCAAAGCCATTTGAAAGAGCATCCAAGGCTCGGAGGTCCGAGCTATGTCAAGTACAACTGTGATTCTGGATGAACATGCAATCCACTGGGCCACGCTATGTCAGAGTAGAACACACACACTTCTCTGGCTTGTCTCGGTCATAGAATTTCCAGGTGACTCCCAAGCCTGGCTCATGAATGAAAGAAGAGACGGAGCAATGCGATGTGAACCTAAAAGGGGAATATTTGGCACGTTACTGTCACTAGTAGGAAAAGGGGCTTAGGTCACAGGACAGTTTTCACATTAGCCTCGGTTCAGTCACGAACCGGGACTAATGTGAGCATTGGTCCCGGTTCGTGCGGCCAGGGACCTGCCGGGCCTCGTGGGGGCATTGGTCCCGGTTCGTCCGGACCCTTTGGTCCCGGTTGGTGGGACAAATCGGGACCAATGGCCTTTAGTCCCGGTTGGTGCCACCAACCGGGACCAATGATTTCCCTATATATACCCCATCGCCACAGCAGAGCACTCCAGAGTGCTCTGTTTTTTCTGGCCGGCGAGGGGAGGGCATTTGGGTGCTCTAGCTCACCTCCTATGCACATGAGGTGTTCGATGAAATGTCTGAGCCACACTAGTTAATCTTTGTCCTCTCGAAACTCGACCTCCGAGCTCCATTTTCCCCGAGATTTGTCTAGGTTTAGCGGTCCGTCACGTCCCGTCCCCGTCTTCACCGCCGTCGATCGCCCGCGCTGATCTCGTCGCCAGCACCACCGTGGTGAGCCTCTTGTCTTTTCTTCTTTCTGAAAGGAAAAAAATTCTTACTTTAGATAGTTACTTGTCTAATTTTGTTACTTTTATTATTCCTTCTTATTACATAGTGCGATGGTTTTGGTATCGGCCCTCGTCCTGTCTATGATTCGGATGTGGTATATATTTTTTTATAACTATTTGGTTCGTTTATTGTTTATGACAAATATACCGACCAACGTGACATAGATTTTATTTATCTAGGAGGTGGTTGAACCGGAAATTCTAACCGACCATATTGTCGAAAGGTTAAATTTAGTTGAAGAAGAAAACAATTACTTGAAGGAAAAAATAAAAAAAATTGAGGAGGAGAAGATGATATTGGAGTTGCATGTTGCAGATGTCGTCGATGATCACAAGATCAAGATGGATGCAATGCGCTTGAAGATTAGAAAGATTAGAAAATATGCCATTCATACCGAGGCTTGGTATCATTATGCCGTTGGATCAATTGTTACCTTGGTTGCGATTATGATCGCATTTGTTTTCGCATTGAAATGTTTTACATAGTTTCAATGTATGGTTTAATTAATTAGATGCTCTGGAGAGCTATATATATGTTGTTAGATGAGAACTATGTATGTACTTTGGTTCTAATGTGATGATGAACTTCTATTAATTTGGTCACTTAATTATCTATTCATGATGTTCTGTAATGGTTTTTGACATACTTAATTATATATAATGCACGCAGATGAACCGGCAATGGATGTACGGTGACAAACACACCTCCGAGTACATTAAGGGCGTGCATGATTTTCTCGAAGTGGCTGAGGCAAACAAGCAGAATGATTTTATGTGTTGTCCATGCCCTACATGTGGGAATACGAAGTCTTACTCTGACCGGAAAATCCTTCACACCCACCTGCTTTACAAGGGTTTCATGCCACACTATAATGTTTGGACGAGGCACGGAGAAATGGGGGTTATGATGGAAGACGGCAAAGAAGAAGAGGACGATGACAACTATGTGCCCCCTGAATACGGTGATGCTGCAACGGGGGAAGCTACTGAAGATCAAGAGGAACCAGACGATGTGCCCAATGATGCTGCAAGGGGGGGAAGCTGCTAAAGATCAAGAGGAACCAGTGCCCGATGATGATGATCTCCGCCGGGTCATTGTCGATGCAAGGACGCAATGCGAAACTCAAAAGGAGAAGCTGAAGTTCGATCGCATGTTAGAGGATCACAAAAAAGGGTTGTACCCCAATTGCGAAGATGGCAACACAAAGCTCGGTACCGTACTGGAATTGCTGCAGTGGAAGGCAGAGAATGCTGTGCCTGACAAAGGATTTGAGAAGCTATTGAAAATATTGAAGGAGAAGCTTCCAAAGGATAACGAATTGCCCGACAGTACATACGCAGCAAAGAAGGTCGTATGCCCTCTAGGATTGGAGGTGCAAAAGATACATGCATGCCCTAATGACTGCATCCTCTACCGCGGTGCGTACAAGGATCTGAACGCATGCCCGGTATGCGGTGCATTGCGGTATAAGATCAGACGAGATGACCCTGGTGATGTTGACGGTGAGCCCCCCAGGAAGAGGGTTCCTGCGAAGGTGATGTGGTATGCTCCTATAATACCACGGTTGAAACGTCTGTTCAGAAACGAAGAGCATGCCAAGTTGATGCGATGGCACATTGAGGACCGTAAGAAAGACGAGAAGTTGAGAGCACCCGCTGACGGGTCGCAGTGGAGAAAAATCGAGAGAAAGTACTGGGCTGAGTTTGCAGCTGACCCAAGGAACGTATGGTTTGGTTTAAGCGCGGATGGCATTAATCCTTTCGGGGAGCAGAGCAGCAATCACAGCACCTGGCCCGTGACTCTATGTATGTATAACCTTCCTCCTTGGATGTGCATGAAGCGGAAGTTCATTATGATGCCAGTTCTCATCCAAGGCCCTAAGCAACCCGGCAACGACATTGATGTGTACCTAAGGCCATTAGTTGAAGAACTTTTACAGCTGTGGAATGGAAATGGTGTACGTACGTGGGATGAGCACAAACAGGAGGAATTTAACCTGCACGCGTTGCTGTTTGTAACCATCAACGATTGGCCCGCTCTCAGTAACCTTTCAGGACAGACAAACAAGGGATACCACGCATGCACGCACTGTTTAGATGACACTGAAAGTATATACCTGGACAAAAGCAGGAAGAATGTGTACCTGGGCCATCGTCGATTTCTTCCGACCAACCATCAATGTTGAAAGAAAGGCAAGCATTTCAAAGGCGAGGCAGATCACCGGAAGAAGCCCGCCATGCGTACCGGTGATCACGTACTTGCTATGGTCAATGATTTACACGTAATCTTTGGAAAGGGTCCCGGCGGACTAGCTGTTCCGAATGACGCTGAGGGACACGCACCCATGTGGAAGAAGAAATATATATTTTGGGACCTACCCTACTGGAAAGAGCTAGAGGTCCGCTCTTCAATCGACGTGATGCACGTGACGAAGAACCTTTGCGTGAACCTGCTAGGCTTCTTGGGTGTGTATGGGAAGACAAAAGATACACCTGAGGCACGGGAGGACCTGCAATGTTTGCACGAAAAAGACGGCATGCCTCCGAAGCAGTATGAAGGTCCTGCCAGCTACGCTCTTACGAAAGAAGAGAAAGAAATCTTCTATGAATGCCTGCTCAGTATGAAGGTCCCGACTGGCTTCTCGTCGAATATAAAGGGAATAATAAATATGCCAGAGAAAAAGTCCCAGAACCTAAAGTCTCATGACTGCCACGTGATTATGACGCAACTGCTTCCGGTTGCATTGAGGGGGCTTCTACCGGAAAACGTCCGATTAGCCATTGTGAAGCTATGTGCATTCCTCAATGCAATCTCTCAGAAGGTGATCGATCCAGAAATCATACCAAGGCTAAGGAGTGATGTGGCGCAATGTCTTGTCAGTTTCGAGCTGGTGTTCCCACCATCCTTCTTCAATATCATGACGCACGTCCTAGTTCATCTAGTCGACGAGATTGTCATTCTGGGGCCCGTATTTCTACACAATATGTTCCCCTTTGAGAGGTTCATGGGAGTCCTAAAGAAATATGTCCGTAACCGCGCTAGGCCAGAAGGAAGCATCTCCATGGGCCATCAAACAGAGGATGTCATTGGGTTTTGTGTTGACTTCATTCCTGGCCTTAAGAAGATAGGTCTCCCTAAATCGCGGTATGAGGGGAGACTGACTGGAAAAGGCACGCTTGGAGGGGGAGACTCAATAATATGCAGGGACGGATATTCTTGGTCTCAAGCACACTACACAGTTCTACAGAACTCTACCTTGGTGACCCCGTATGTCGATGAACACAAGAACAGTCTGCGCTCCAAACACCCGGAGCAGTGTGACGACTGGATTACATGTGAACACATCATGACTTTCAGCAGTTGGTTGGAAACACGTCTGAGAGGTGACACCACTGTTTGTGATGAGTTGTACTCGTTGTCCAGGGGACCATCTTCGACTGTATTGACTTACAAAGGATACGAGATAAATGGGAATACATTTTACATGATCGCCCAAGATCAAAAGAGCACCAACCAAAACAGCAGTGTCCGCTTTGATGCAGCAACCGAGAGGGGAAAGGACACATATTATGGTTACATAATGGACATATGGGAACTTGACTACGGACATGATTTTAAGGTCCCTTTGTTTAAGTGCAAATGGGTCAATCTGTCAGGAGGCGGGGTACAGGTAGACCCACAGTACGGAATGACAACAGGGATCTGAACAATCTTGGATACACTGACAAACCGTTCGTCCTAGCCAATGATGTGGCACAGGTTATCTATGTGAATGACATGTCTACCAGACCGAGGAAAAGAAAAGATAAGGAAGCGAATACGTCATACGATGAGCCAAAGCGGCACATAGTTCTTTCAGGAAAAAGGGACATTGTGGGAGTGGAGGGCAAGACAGACATGTCTGAAGATTATGAAAAGTTTGATGAAATTCCTCCCTTCAAAGTCAAGGCTGACCCAAGCATCCTGATAAACGATGAAGATTATCCATGGTTACGGCGCAATAAGCAAATGACACAAGCGAAGAAAAAGTGAAGACTTTCTCCCGCAACTATTATGATGATACCATGCCAACTTTGTAATAGACGAGTATGATACCATTGTCCGTTTTGTACAAGAAGTGCATCTAGTTTTTGCCGTAACCCTCTCAACTTTCTTGCACATGCTATGTGGATGAAATGGTGATACCATGCCAACTTTCAACCTTTTCAGAGTTCATTTGAAATGCTTTTCAATTTTAGGGTCTTATAGCTCAAAATAATTAGTAAATGCATGAAAAATAACAGGCCAAAAATTAAAAATTATGCCACCTACTGGGCCACCACGGCCTGAATATGATTAGAAACCCATCCATGGGCCAGGATTCAGGCCCGCAGAAGGTCCAGTAGGCCCACAGGCATGTACAGAGAGGTTAGGCCCGTAAGCCTGCTTTAGAGAGGAGCTCGACAGCTCAGGCGCACTGCACCTTATAAACAGGTGCGGCTCTCTCTTAGCTAGCGAGGTGGGACTAAACTCACCACCACGCCGCTGTGCAAGGCCATTGGTCCCGGTTGGTGGCACGAACCGGGACCAATTCCACCCTTTGGTCCCTGTTGGTGCCACGAACCGGTACTAATGAGGCTGTGGCCCCACGAGCACCTTTAGTACCTGTTCGTGGCACGAACCGGTACTAGAGTTTCTTACTAGCTAAGGAGTTTTTTAGTCCCACCTCGCTAGCTGAGAGGCACTAGGAGCGGTTTATAAGCCCCGAGTGCAGAGACGATGAAGAAGAGGCGTAATGCTCACGTTGCTTAGCTTAAAGCCTTGAGGAATAAGGTAGACTGCATCGAGCTATGTGCAGTGCAGTCTACACTATTCCGAAAGGCTTGAAGCAAATCAACGCGCATTGCGCCTCTTTTTTATTTTTAATCATTAAAAGCAAAAAGAATTTTCATAAAGAACTTTTTTGATATAAACTTTAATAGCAGAAAGAATGATCATAAAGTAAAATAAATAAGTAATCAGAAACAAAATAAAATAAATTAAAATAAGTTTTTTGTTGTAAGTAGAAACAAAACAAAATAAATATAGCAAAAAAGAAAACAAAAAAATAAATACAGCAAAAAGAATTTTCATATAAAGAACTAATGGCACTAATAGAAAGTTTATATTTTTTCTAAAACTAATGGCACTAACAGACAGTTTATAATTTTGCTGACCTAAAAGCAAAAAGAATTAAAAAATAAAGCAAAAAACAAAAGAAAATAAATAATGCAAAAAACAAAACCAAAAAACTGGAAAAAAAATTAAAAAACTGCCACCTATTGGGCCACCACGGCCTGAATACGACTAGAAACCCAACCTGGGCCAGGATTCAGGCCCGCAGAAGGCCCAATAGGCCCACAGACAGCACAGTGTGACATTAGGCCCGTAAGCCTGCATTTGAGAGGAGCTCGAGAGGGCAGCCGCAGTGGGGCTTATAAACCACTCTGAGCCCCTCTCAACTAGCGAGGTGGGACTAAACTTTTGGCCGCGGGCAGCGCAAGTCCTTTGGTCCCGGTTGGTGGCACCAACCGGGACCAATGCCCCCCCCTTTAGTCCCGGTTGGTGCCACCAACCGGGACCAAAGGCCGCGGCTTCCCGCCCTTTGGGCTGCTGAAAAGGGACCTTTGGTCCCGGTTGGTGGCACCAACCGGGACTAAAGGGTGGCATTGGTCCCGGTTGGTGCCACCAACCGGGACCAAAGGTGTGCCTATATAAGCCAACACTTGGGAAATTTTCAGATACCTCGCCAGTTGCCCCCGACGCCGCCAGGCTGCCCGTGCTCGCCGTCGCCGCCCGCTCCTCGTCGCCATCGCCCCGCGCCCTTGCCTCGACGGGTCGCCGCCCGGTGCTCGTCGCCGTCGCCCTGCCCCCACGCGCCGCCCCGCCTCGTGCTCCCCTGCTCGCGCGCGCCGCCTCGGCGCCCCGAGCCCCCCTGCCCGGCCCGCGCGTGCTCGCCGCCGCCCTCGCCGCCCCCGCCCCGTCCCGCCCCCGCCGTCGCCATCGTCCTAGCCGCCCCCGCTGTGAGAGCCGCCGCCCCGGCTCTGTTTTTTATTAGTTAATTGTTTTTGATCATATATATATATATAATGTATATGTGTATGTATGTGGATATATGTTTTTGTTCATATGTGGCTATATGTTTTTTATTTTTATTAGTTTAATTTTTTTGTTCATATGTGATGTATATGTGTATGTGGCTATAATGTATATGTGAACAAAAAAAATTGTATGTATGTAGATGTTCAAAATGTATGAATATATATGTCAAAAATGTTTTTTTGTTCATAGAAAGTTTTTTGTTCATATATAGAAAGTTTTTATATATGACAATGGATATATATTCGATATATATGAGAAATGATGACCCACATGGAAAAGTTTTATATATGCAAAAGTTACAATTTTAGAAAAGTTTTATATATCTAGCTAGGAAGGGAAGAAGAAGAAAAAGAAGGATAGGAAAGAAGAAAATAAGAAGAGGAAAGAAAGAAGAAGAGGAGAGGAAGAAGAGGAAAAAAGAAGAAAAAGAAGAGGAGAAGAAGAAAGGAATAGAGGAGAAGAAGAAAGGAATAGAGGAGAAGAAGAAAAAAATAGAATAATAGAAGAAAGGAATAGAGGAGAAGAAGATTCTTCTTCTCCTCTCTTTTTTTCTTCAATCCTCTCCTCTATTCCTTTCTTCTTCTCCTATTTTTATTTCTTCTTCGTTTTCTTATGTTTTATCGGGTCTGTCGTCGTCGATATATACCCCTCCCGATAACTTCAACACGAGGGGGGATAACTTCAACACGAGGGGGGTGTCGATATACCCCCTCCCCGATAACATTATTTTCCCGTGTATATATGTCGTCGTTGTCGATATAACCCCCTCCTGATAACTTCAACACGTGGGGGGGGGTCGATATACCCCCTCCCCGATAACATTATTTCCCCGTGTATGTATGTTGTCGTTGCCGATAATACCCCCTCCCGATAACTTAAACACGAGGGGGGGTCGATATACCCCCTCCTCGATAACATTATTTTCCCGTGTATGTATGTCGTCGTTGTCGATATAAAACCCCCTCCCGATAACTTCAACACGTGGGGGGGTCAATATACCCCCTCCCCGATAACATTATTTTCCCGTGTATGTATGTCGTCGTTGTCGATATATATAACTCCCTCCCAGATAACTTCGACATGATGGACGGTCGATATGTATACCCCTTCTCGACCGTGATAACTTATATCACGGGAGCACCCCCCGGCTCTCTCGCTCGACCAAAACTCTCGAGGACACCCAAACCCTAGAAAAAAACGATGTCGATCTCCTACCCCCTCCCGCCGCGCCCCTACCCTTGAAGCGTTGCCTAGGCCACCCCAAACCCGGAATAAGCTAGGTCTACGTTTGCACTAATATATCCACCTGCTGTCATGTTTGTGTAATAATTGCCATGTTTTAATATTTGCAGAAACAATGGAGCACAGACGAGATGAGCAAGCAGAAGAGGTGTTGGGGGACATAATCTTAGCCGGAGGTGATATCTTGTCGTATCTTAACGACAATGATGGTCTGGAAGAACAGGGTGAAGAAGCAGGATACGGTGATCGAAGAGTGGAGGAGGAAAGACATGACGGTGACCCAATGCTGGTGCAAGAGGGAGCCCGTGGTGACGGCTCCGGTGACCGAACAGAGTCCGGCCAGGTAAATATATTAGTTAAGCATGTGCTGACTAGCTAATTGATGCATTCATTGTTTTGGTATGTACACATATTAATTAACACTCGTCTTTCTTCTTTTTTCTAGCCCTCCGGATCGAGCACAACTGCGGTAAAGAGACGAGGCCCGAAGAGAAAGTTGCGCTTGGATGAAAGGTTTGAGATCACAGCAATCGCGCGCGACGGCCAACCGATTGAACCCCTCCGGACAAAGGATGCTTTTGCTGCTCAGTGCGGGGTTCTAGTTAGGGACAAGATCCCGATCAGCATCCACCAATGGTATAAGCCTAAGAAGGAAGACTCTGAGGTGTCTTATGTCAATGATATGCAGAAAGATGATCTTTGGACTGAGCTGAAGGCAAATTTCACCCTACCGCCAGAGGAGGATCCGGAGAAGCCAGTTATAGAGCAATTAATCAAGTCTCATGCTCTTAAGAAGATGGCAGACCTATTCAGGAGGTGGAAGAATGAGCTGAAAACGTTTGTCGACAAAGAAGAGACACCAGAATTCATCGGCCGGTATGAGAAGATCAAAGATCACTGGCCCGCATTTGTGGCCCACAGGACATCGGAAAAGAGTAAGAAGATGTCAGCGACAAACAAGAAGAATGCTGCGAAGAAGAAGTTTCACCATCGCACGGGGTCAGGTGGCTACCTCAAAGCCCGGCCTAAGTGGGCCAAGTCTGAGAGGGATCTGCTTGATAAAGGGATCGAACCAGAGACAATGAACTGGCCAGACCGTTGCCGGACTTGGTTCTTCGGGGCTGGCGGAACCTTGGACCTTGTATCAGGGAGGTGTCGTTGGACGGACGAGCAACTTGCAATACCCGTCAAGAAGCTTAAGCACTATATCGATGCAGCGCAGCAAGGGACGTTCGTTCCAGACAGAGAGAATGACGAGCTCACAATGGCCCTCGGGAATCCTGAGCACCCTGGACGGACACGAGGCACGCCAGGCTCCGTTCTGTGGAAGGCTGGTTTTCCGGACGCGGGCGGTTACAAAACCCAGGAGAGGAGGAAAAAAAGTGGAGCAGATCCAAATTCAGAAGCTGCACGAAAGGGTTCAAGCGCTAGAGGAACGAGACGGCAATCGAGATGCCGAAACTGCCCCCCAAGCTACACCGCCATCTCAGCGGAGAAGCAGCGTGGTTTCCACCGAGCTGCCTCAGCTGGAGCATGCGGCTCCTGCTAGCTACCCCGTGGATGCTATCACGGAGTCTCAACATTGCCACCTTATGGCGGAATGGCAGAACTTGAAAGTCAAGGCGGCTGTTGGCTCTGTTTTACCTACTAAACAAGGCGCAACCTACCACTGCCGGCCGATTCCAGAAGGATATGCTAGGGTGATGGTGGATGAAATAACGGAGGGATTTGAGGACCTCCAGCTTGACCACCCTACTGGTGAAGGGGAGACTCGGCTAGGTTTAGCTCTAAAGACTCCATGCCTATGGCGGAAGGAGCTCATCAAGCTTCCGAACTGGACGGCTCCGGCGAGCAAGGGCACTCCGCCTCCTCCTCCTCCGCCTCCTCCTCCGGCGAGTGATCAGGGCACTCAGCCTCCTTCTCCGGCGCGTGGCGGCACTCCGCCTCCTTCTCCGCCAGCGCCGGCGCGTCAGAGCAGCCAGCCTCCTCCTTCTCCGCCTCGTCAGCAAGGGCGGAAGAGACCCGCCACCGCTGCGGCTGCTCCGGCACGTCGTAGTCCTTCTCCTCCGCCTCGTAAGCAAGGAAAGAAGACAGCCGCAGCCGCTCCGTCTGCTCTGCCGGCGTCTAGCAGTACAGCTGCCAGAGGCGGGAGGCAATACAGATTCGGTCCTTCTCTGAAGACTCCAGAGAAGTTACCATATGAGAGGACCGAGGAGGAGAACGCGAAGATCGTGCGAGCCGAAGTGAAGAACTTCTTTGAAGGGGTGAAAGCAAAGAAACATCCACCTCCGGAGGAGAAGGTAGATCCGGTGAAAGCAAAGCGCACTCTGGCTGCCCTGACAAAACCACCAAAGTCTCCGCCGAGAGGCAACTATGAGCGCGTTCTTGCAAAGACATATGCCGAAGCGGAGCGGTCGGGAAGTACGGTCTGTGATAAAAGGATGAAAGAACGACGAGCTGGGAAAAAATTGCCCAGCTCGGCGAACAAGCGAACCAATCGTGCCCCCCGCTCAAGGTGTCAAAAGACATCGTCGCTAATGATCCGAGTATGGTGCCCGGTTATAGCAATCTTGGAGATTACCTACCCAACGATGTACATTATGAAATCATGGAGGTGGACGAACACAAATACCATTACGGGAAGCCTCTCGTCAAAGATGTCAGATCTCTAAGCACGATGATGCGAAGACTACATGATTGGTACATGAAAACCTGCAGAGAGTCTGATGGGATGAGTACTTTGACGTTGAGAGTTAAACCAGAGCATGACCTCGTTGGAATTGAACTGCTGAATGTTCCATTTGAGGATTTGTTCCAGTTTTACAATTAAAAGGCCCTCGATAAAACAACGATCACTTGCTACTGTCTGTAAGTAGTACTACTTCTGTCATTAAGTCTCTCTATATAGGTCAGCTCCTTCATTGCATGTATTTATACTTATCCTCACTATATTATGCAGATTGAAGATCGCCGAATTGAAGAAAAGACAAATCGGTGATATTGGGTTCATTAACACAAATCTCATAGATGCATATACGGTTGAAAAACATCCCAAAGAAGCCGAGGCCAACTTGCTACAATCGTTGGTATTAAATGAAAACAAAGATATAATACTCTTTCCTTACAACTTCAAGTGAGTGTTACTATCTTGTGCATATTCGGTTTCCTTTATTAGTCCAGGTTATGGTAATGTAATTGATGACTTATGCATGCATGCGCATCTTACACTATATTATCCTAGAGATTAAGCTTGAGCCGGGAGTAGTAACCGTCTTAGACTCGAGACGAAAAGATCCCCAAGACTATGCGAACATGACTCAAATGCTCCAGAAGTAAGTTAAATCGATCATTATCCACCATATCAGCAACTTTGTTCATTTCCTGATATCAAGTAATTGTTTTCTTTGTCTGGCAGGGTTTGGAGAAAATTCACCTCAAAAGCTCCGGGACTGCCGAAAAAGCTGCAATTTAATCACCCGAAAGTAAGTACTATAGTAGCATGTTCCGCGCATCTCCTAGTGATTCAAGCGGTAGTTTCATCAATACCATTTAGCATGCTTGCTTATCAGTTTGATTGACCTCTATTTCTTGTAAAGTGGTTGTGGCAGGAACCCGGGAATAATTACTGTGGATACCACGTTTGCGAGTCCATCCGCTACCATACTTGTGAGCGGGGCTACACTAAAGAACAATATGAAGTGCGTAAGCAATAATATTCACAATTTTATTTTATTACCATCATTTGTGTTGAGTTTCATTTATTCATATATATATATATATATATATATATATATATATATATATATATATGTATTGACCCCCTTCTTCAAATTAGATCTTTCGGATGCGGGATGAACTCCTAGCAGAAGATCGTATGCGAGGAATTCAAGAGGAATTGGCGGCGTTCTTCCTTGACCACGTGATCGCTGAAAACGGAGAATACTATGTGGACCCTGTGTTCCTACAATATAATTAGGAGATTGTATTGTAAGAGATAATTATTGTATATATATAGCCGGTAGTGTCGGATAGATATACGAGACCTTGTTGTTCGACCAATATCTCGGAGAAGGAGAGGTGGTCGATATCACTTCTCTCTGTATGCATATGTTCATGACGATTTTCTGTTTCCTTCATTTGATTACTAGCTAGCGTGTCTACTCCTCTCCATACGTATATAGTACGTAGCGTCGACCAAGCACGGAGATAAGAGAGGACACTTCTCTCTATTAATTAGCTAGCTAACACAATATATGAAACACCTAAATTAACCCCCCAAAACCCCTAAACCACCCCTTTCAAAAAAACAAAAACCTCAGCTCCCGCCAGATGCTGACGCGTGGATGCCTATTGCTCCCGGTTGGTGGCACCAACTGGGACCAAAGGCCCTCCTGCCTGGGCTCCCCGCACCGGCCACGTGGACGGCCTTTAGTCCCGGTTCGTGTAAGAACCGGGACTAAAGGGCTAGGGCATTAGTAACGACCCTTTAGTCCCGGTTCCAGAACCGGGACTAAAGGCCCTTATGAACCGGGGTAAAAACCCCTTTTCCTACTAGTGTGTGTCATGCGACTTGAAAAGAAAGTTCCCTAGCACATATAGCTCCTACTTACAAAGTACTTGACCATGTTACTACTTATCAAATAGTACCCGCTGCAAGCATGGTGTAAAGGCCAATAGGGTGAGACGAATTTTGGGGGTTCACAATGTCTTTTGCTTAGGCTTGAAACACTTATTTTCTTATTCTCTTTTTTATTTTATTTCGCCCTAGGCAATCTCTTTGCTTGCTGACATAAACTTTCAACATAGATCAAGTTGTTTTTTAGGAGTTTTACCTCTTGGTCAGGATGTGAAAGGAAAACAGCACATGTTTGGTGCTGCCGTTGGCAAAAGAAACACCAGAGTAGGCCACTTGAGAGAGAGACATGGAGCAAGCCTGGTACCGGGTGTGTTAAACTGAATACTGACTCGTGTTTATTGAGCAGACTGGGCAGGGCGGCATAGGAATGGTGGCGAGGAACCAGCAAGGGGTATTACAAACTAGTGTGCTCCACATTTGCCCAGTCATAGCTACTCAACCACTAGAGATATCGATGACGCGGGACTGTTTTATTTGGATTCCAAGCTGTCTCTCCATCTGGCCACATATATGGACACATCACCATCAATGCAATTAATTTGCTCTCTACTTGTACCTTATATAGTGGTTGAGAGCAATTGAGTTGCACGATAGAATTTACCGTCCTCTGTATTATTCATGTAGTCGCTGGGATGTAACTTGGCTTGCTCATGCTAAAGCCCAGAAGCCTCTGAATCTAAAACAAACGCCTTTTCTTCTTCTTGTGGGAGGCTTGATCAGACACTCTTGGGTCCAAAAAGGGCATACTGTTTGAGCTATGGAGAGCATTTGCTCCTGAGATGAGTAGTAAATTCAAAATAAACAGCAAGAAATGGTGTCCAAAGTGTGCTTAACAACTTTAATGCGCGACGGAACAATAGTGTTTCATGTAAAGAAAAATGAAGTCTGGTGGTCTGGAAATGCCAAAAAAAAATGGCACTCCGCTTGTATTTTTTGCCACAGATTGAAGACTTCAAGTGCTTGGGCTTTCCACATAAACATGCGCAGATAACATTTGTACTTGAACATGTCTAGGAAGATCATATGTTTTACATTTGCAGTAACATTTTTGGCGCGCAGAAGCAAATGCTCCGCAGAACTGAATTGGAACCGTATGTCAAAGACATCTCCATAGAAAGAAAAATGAGTTTCCCTCAACACCAAAAAAATGAGTTGGATCCGTGATCAACTGCAATATTCCATTGTAGTCTTTTTTTAGGGATTTAATTTGTTCCATTGTAGTCTTTTTTTAGGGATTTAATTTGTTCCATTGTAGTCAGTGTCGGACTTTTGGTACTATTACTCTCTCTCTCTCCTTCCGTGTCGCCCCTGCATGGCGAGTCGGCGACGGAGAGGAAAACATCGCGCGGGCGTCTCAACCAGGCTGAGGCGACCCGGTCTAGGAGGCAGACCTGGGCGGCGGCCGCCCGGCGTAGCTCTTCTCCACGGGAGATACCTCCAGAATTACCTCTTCTTTACACGGCGTGAGTCGAGTGTTACCGAGGATGTGAAAGGAAAACAGAACATGTCTGCTGCTGCTCGTTGGCAAAAGAAACACCAGAGTAGGCACTCGAGAGGAGACATGCAGTAAGCCTGACCCTAGGTGGGTTAAACTGGACTGGCGGCTCAATCGTTTATTGTGCAGATTGGGCAGGGTAGCACAGGAATGGTGGCGAGGAACCAGGAAGGAGCGGTCATTATCTGGGCAGGTCTGCAACTTCCCCTATTCGGCGGGGCGGATCACGCTGATATTGCTGCTGTGGCTCCGTGCCTCCGGCTCCTTGCTGGCCCTCTTGTTTCTCTCGGAAAAAACAAATCTACGGACCATGTTTCTCGAGGACCAGTCGACATGGTGATCTGGATATGCAACTTGGAGAAAATCGAGCCTATACGAAACTCCTTCCTGCAGCTGGTGACTCTTCGCGTTTTGCAAGCATGATCATGTGGTTCCGCGGGTCCTAGATTTCGGCTGCCTCCCAAGCCACACCCTTATGAACATGAAAGAGTTCATATACATTCAGCATGTATATGAATCATACGTTCATGCATATGTGTGATTTATCACGAACTAGTGTGCTCCACATCTGCCTAGTTGTAGCTAGTAGCACTACTCGGCCTGATTGATGAATATAACTAACCAATAGAGATATCGATGATGCAGGACTGTCTGATTTGGATTCCAATCTATCTCTCCATCTGGCCACATATATGGACGTATCACCATCGATGCAATTAATTAACTAGTTAGTTGTACCAACGTACCATATATAGTGGTTGAGAGCAATTGAGCGGCACGATAGAATATGGAAAATGTTTGCTTTAAACCGGTTGATTTTCTGGCTCTGTAAGCCGCCTCGTACGCGCGCCACGTGCCCCACTCAGCCACCGCTTTCATCCCCACCTTATCCCCTCGGACGCTCTCTCTTCCGCTCATTCCACTTCTCATCTTCTTCCTTCTTTTTTCCCCTCTCTCTCATTTGCAACTCTGACCGACGAGCGAACACTGAAAACTATCAGTTCGCGTGGGCTGCTGCCACCTGCTGCTTTTGCAAGGAAGAGGCAACGCCGGCCAATTCCACATATCATTGCGTGCTGCATGGCGAAGCTCCCGCGCGCCACAGGGAGGGCTGCAATGGCGGCCGCTTGTACTACAGACGACGAAGCATCCGCCATCGCCATCGTCACCGCCGCGTGCTGCGTCGCGGCATTCCCGTTGCCGCCATGCTGTGTCGCAGCATACACTCGTCGCCGCCGCGCCGGTGAAGCTTCGCCGAGCCATTAGGTGCTGTGATTTCGACGGGGGAAGCCGGTGCCGCGATGGAGCACCAACCCGCGGTGGTGCCGTTGCAGTGAAGCTCCGCCGGCGGCGCTGTCGCGGTGCTACAATGGAGCCGGCCGCGCGCCGGTGATGGCCCTGTGCAGTGAAGCTTCGCCGAGCCACGGGGTGCTGCGATGGAGTTTGGACGGGGCCAGCCGGTGCCGTGAGGGAGCACCAACGCGCGGTGGTGCCGTTGCAGTGAAGCTCCACCGGCGGAGCCGTTGCGGTGCTGCAATGGAGCCTGCCGCGTCGTCGCGGTGCTGAGGTGAAACATCGTCGAGACCATTGTGTGCTGCATGGAGCATCGATGGCGTTGCAGTGAAGCATCACCGGGAGCGCCGCCGTGTCGGGACGACGGCACTTCGATGGAGCTTCGCGGGGGGCGGTGTTTCTATGAAGCTTCGTCGAGGTCATTTAGTGTTGCAATGGAGCTTCGCTGGGGTGCCACCAGTGCTGCAATGGGCTTCACGGGGCCGCCGAGGTTGCCATGAAACTTCGTCGAGCGGCCGATGTTTCAATGGAGCATCGCCGGCGGCGTTGGGTGCTGCCATGGAGCGCCGCCGTGTCAATGTTTGTCGCTTCAGTGAAGCGTTGCCGGCTGCTCCGGGTGTTGCGAGATCGAAGGAGAGAAGGGGTTTGTTGTGCGATGTGAGGAGAAGATCGGGTGCGCATTGACCATTCAAACCGGTTAACAGAAGGGATCCAACGGTGCGATCTGGCTGATCAAACAGCCAGGGAGGCGACTTAAATATCGTTAGCATCAGCCGGTTGATTTGTAGTACTGGAACGTAAACATGGCATGGTCGTCATGCTAAAGACCTTTTTTTTCTTGTGGGTCTTGATCAGACACTCGGGTGTAACCGTGTAAAGGGCGCATTGTTTTGGCTGTCGGAAGCATTTGCTTCTCAGATGAACAGTAAAATTGAAATCAATAAGAGAATATTGATTTTTACATGTTCATGTTGTGTCCAAAGCGAGCTTTGACAATTTTCATGCACAACAGAACAATAGTGTTTCATCTGGGGAAAAAGCCCAATGGTCTAGAAATACCAAAATTTTGGCACCAACTTGTTTTTTTTATGTTTGCACTTTGCACTGATTGAAATGATTGGGCTTTCCACCTAAACGTGAGCAGATAACATTTGTACATGAACATGTCAAAGAATCATTTTTTTACGGAACCTCGTCAGAGGGCTAGGTGCTCTGGCTTTGCATTATAGAAAAAGAGAGTTGATCCAGTTTATGAGGGAAACCAGATCGAAAACCTAACAGAGTGGACCAGTTTATGAGGAAAACCAGACCGAAAAACCGCACACGCAACGAACCCTTGCCGACCACATGACCCAAGGCAACATTGCAACAAACACACACCCCCGACTCCGGAGCCGCCGCTCCGACACCCCCCGCCCGCACGCGAGCCACAATGCCGCGCGGTTCAAGCGCCTCGTAGCCCTTGCTACATGAGACGACCGCCCGCAGACCATGAACGTTGTACCATACATCTGGGGCCGCCGCCCCGACTTCCAGCCAGACCGACCCCACAGATCGCGTCGACCGAGCCGACGAACTGGCCACCCTCGCAGCACCAGGTCGCCGCCCATGCCAAGCAAAGCAGCGGACCTACCCCATAGGACCGCCGTTGCATGACCGTCCGAGGCCGCCGCCTCGGCATACATCCACCGTCCGGAGCCGCCGCTCCGGCATCCACCGTCTCGGCATACCACCAGAAGCACAAAAGCCACAAGCGCCAACCGAACCTCGCCTCCAAAGATGGCGCCTCCAAGAAAGAAAATGACGTCCAAGAAGACGCCGCCGCCATCCAATCCAGCAAACTAAATCTAGGTTTTCACCCGGAAGACGAGGTTCCTTTGGTTGGAGGCGGGTCGGGGCTCCTCGACGATGCCATCAAAATGGAAACGGCGCCACAGAGCGCCGCCGTCACCGGCACCGATCAAGTCGGGCAGAAACTTTCGTCCAGAGCCCCACGACAACCACCATCACCGTACTGCCGCGAGGACAGCCCACCGCGCCGCAGCCCTTGACACATACAGGGAGCCACCACCCTCACCGGAAGCACCAGCGGCCATGCCACACGACACCGACCCGGAGCCGCCGCCAACAGCCATGACCACCTCTCCACTGCTCGCACGGCCGGAGCTGGCAGAGCACACACCGCCCCGGAGGCCAGGGACCGCTCCCCGCGACCGCCGCAGCACATCCACCTACGCGGCGCCGCCGCGCCGCCATCCAGGAGCTGCAGCACGCCGCCACCACCACAGCTCAACCAGCCGGACGTGCAGCCGGAGCCACACGCATGGGCAGCCCCACCGACGGTTCCAGCCTCCTGGCGCCAGATCCGCGGCGGCCGGCCCAGCACCGCCCCACACGACCCACAGGGAGGGAGGAGAGGAGAGAACGGCGCCGCCACCATGCCCGGGGCCGACGCCAGTCGCCTCGCATCGTCCAGGGCCACCGCTACGCGTCTCGCGAGGAGAAGTCCCCGCCGTCGCCGAACACCGAGCGGGCTTTGCCTGTCGGATTCACCTGGCGGCGGCGAGGGGAGCTGGGGTGGAGGTGGGGAAAACGGGGGCGGCGGCGGCTAGGTTTCACCCGTGCCGCCCCCCGGGAGCGACGCGAGAGACACTGTATGTTTTGCATTTGCAATAACATTTTGGCGTGTAGGAGCAAATGCTCCTCAGAGCTAAATTGGTATTCGTTTGTCAATGACATCTCTTTAGAAAGAAAAATGATTTGGGTACGTCATCAACTGCAATATTCCATTGTAGTTTTAAGCCAAGATGTGCCAACTCATGATGCTGAGAAATTTACTTGCGACTTTTTCAGTTTGGTCTAAATATAGATACAATGTAACTCAAATTTCTGTATCCTCTTTTTCCAGAAAAGACAGTAATATAGTCTTCCCGAAGCTTGACTTGTCTTTGCAGTCAAATTAGTAGCTGGCCTGGTCCTACCACGTATTCTCTTACATCACTATATAGAACGGTGAAAAATAAACATTGCGGTCAAGAGGAAGACTGACCAAGCCATTTAAAGAGCATCGAAGGCTCAGCGCTATGTAAAGTACAACTCCGGTACTAGGATGATTGAAGGCCTAGTGGATTGCATGTTCACCCAATCGAGTAGAACTCATACTCGATTTCTCTGGAATGTCGGTAGTATAAATTTCCCCTGGCTCCCAAGCTCGAGCTCATGGCCATAGAATAGATAGAACATTGTGCTGTGAACAAGAAAAAATTAGCACACAAGTTTGGGTCATATAACTTGAAAAGAAAGTCCACTAGTTTATGGCTCCTAGCCGAGAACGGCATTTTGGAGCTCCATGGAGGCTGATTTAAAAATAATGCAAAATTCATTTTTTTTTGTTTCAAAAAATCTGAAAAGAATTCTACAACTACACAAGGATGTGATGTGATGTGTATGTGTGTAAAATTTAGAATGGAATACCTTGAGATGCGATCTGTGCAAAAAGAACAAATTTATGGACTTTAGGGATGAATAGTATCATGTGTTGAAAAGCCACAAATTTGTCTTTTTTGCACAACCTTCATTTCAACGTATTTCGTCTTGAAAATCTGCACACATGTGTGTTATGCCTCCATATATGTCTGTATTTTTTTTCATAATTTTTTAAATATAAAAATATGAATTTTGTTGAAGTTTGAATTTGTCAAAAAACCGGCCTGCATGGAGGCCGAGCTCCAAAAGCAATTTTTGCTCCTAGCCTTGCCTCACCTTCTTTATTTTGGCCAAAAGCTCGTACGTATTGCTGCACATGACTTTAGTAGTCTGCCGGTTCTTAGAGCATCTCCGGCCGTTGGCCCCTCGGGAGGCGCTAAAAATCGCCCCCTAAGACGCACCGGCGATAAACCACGCGTTGGGGTGTGATGCCTCCCAGTCGCGGCGCCCACGGTTTTTTAAATATAAATTACGGCACAAACACGGCGCAAATTCAACCAAACTTCGGCGAGTTCGTTCATATTTAAAATATTTTACAAAAAGAAAAAAAAAGCTACTAGGCTGCTCCTCGCCGTCTCCCTCGCCGCTCCTCGCCGGCCGCCGTCCTTGCAGTTCTACATGCCGAGGAGGCTGTAGAACCGCGTGTAGTCGCCGCCGCCGCCGTCGTCGTCGTCGTCGCCGCCCCCGCCACGGCCGCCGTCCCTGCTGCAACCCTCCCCCGGTTAGCGCGGCGGGCTGGACGGTCCGGGGGCGTCCTCGTCGTTGTCGCTGTCGAGGATCACGACGCCGTGCTCGTCCTCGCGCCCACGTTTGCGGGTGGCTATCTCCTCCAGGGCCCGGCGCTGCCGGACCATCTCGTCGCGGAGGTAGTCGTCCCGCGCCCACTGCAGGGCGTCCTCGTCGGAGATGCCGCGCCGGGCTATCTCCTCGTACTCCGCAGGGAGGCCGGGCTCCGGCTTGGGCGCAACGAGGACGAGGCGGCCAGAGGCGGGGTGGAGTCGTCGAGGCAGACGCCGGAGCTGCAGGTGCGCCGGCTGACAGGCGTGTCCTGGGGCTCCGGCTTGACGGGGCGGAGGCAGTGAAAGCCGGTCGACCGACCTGACGAGGAGGAGGACGCCCCGGGGTCCATGCGCCTCGGCGTCCACGAGCTCCCACGGCGGCGAGAGAAGGACGGGGGGGGGGGGGGGGGGCGGGGTACTCCAGCCTCGGTGTGTTGCCGCCCTCGATGTACTTGAGGACGGCCTCCAGCGTGCGGCCGGCACGCCCCACCATCGGCGCCGCCCCTCAGAGTTTAGCCTGCCGGAGGGCACGACGCCGTTGGTGGCCTCGAGCTGCTCGGCGTGGCGGCGGCGGAAATATGGCTCCCAGAGCGGGTTGTCGGGGACGTAGCGTGGCCCCTCCCTCGCCGCCCGCGGCAGGGAGGCGCGGATACGCGCGATCTCCGCACGCCGCGCCGCCCCGGTGGGCGGTGGTGGCACTGGGACCCCGCCGGCGCTGATTCTCCACGCCCCGGGCACCCGCATGTCCGGCGAGACCGGGTACTCAGCCTCGAAGAGGAGCCGAGCTTCGTCCTCGTGAAGGTGGCGGCGGCCGAAGCCGTTCGCCGCCGCGCCGTCGCCTGGGAAGCGTTCGGCCATTTTTTGAGCTGGAGACGGCGAGAGGAGAGGGAGGAAGGGGGAGAAAGGTGGCGTCGGCGGTGGAGACTCTGTGCGTGCCACCGGCGCGCTGGGGGTCGGCTTTATGTAGGCGGAGGCGCCACGCGTACGCGTGGCATGCGAGGGGACGCGCGTCATCTCGTTTTCACTGCGCTGCCCGTGAGGCATCAATGGCGGAGGCTGACCGGCGCGGCAGCGCGCAGCAGTTTTGGTATTGATTCACCACGGAAAACGAGGCGATGAGGACGACGAAGCGGCGAGAAGCGAGACGAGTCGCTGGCAAGGAGGATCCGCGGCTCTTTCGCGCCAAAAACGATTCGCCCGGCGCCCCCGAGCGCCCCCCAGCGCGTCGGGTTCGGGTTGGGTCCGCCGGCGCCAATTTCGGCCTGAGCCGGCGAAAAATGGGCCCTTGGGGGCGCGACTGGGCCGATTTTTCGGCGCCGGCGGCCGAAAAGTCGCCTGGGGGCCTTGTTGGGGGCGCGGCTGGAGATGCTCTTACAACCTACAGTTTTGAAGGCCAAAACCCTTAAAGTTTTCACGCCAGCAACTATTTTGCCCTAACTCTCTCATTTTATTTACTCCAAGAAAAAGATGAGATATACCATATCTTGCAATTATCAAGAACCTGCAACACACTCAGAGTAGGTATACACTCACTACCAGAATTTGCTAGTCTACCGAGTGCCCCAAACACTCATTGAAACCAAGGTTTTGGATACCAGATGAAAAAAAAATATCTTGTGGGACACCGAGATTTTTAGTAACCGCCGTAACCAACAAAGAGAATACCGATCGGTTACGGAACGAAATTTTTGAATGAATTTTGTGTCCGGATAAAATTAATCCAATATTCAGTTTAGTTAAATTTTATTTAAATTAAAAAATTCAGGATATTTTGTTAGTAAGGTGATTTCTCATGGGGCACCGAGATCTGCGGTTACCGCCTGGTCACCGAATTCTTCCGGCGGTTACCAAAACTCTGGTTGAAACTTGAGACCGTTGAAAAAATAGCGCGCTATAGTGTCGTTAATAGCATGCTATAACGTTCTGAGAAATGCATCGTTAAATAAATCAGTATACAATGTCTCACTAATAGCACGCTATAGTACGATATAGCACACTAATAGCATATTTGAAGGGCCACGCTATTTTGTCATAGCACACTATTTTTTCCATTGGTTGAAACTAGTGAAACACTTGGGACAATCTTTCCCATGGTTGACACTCGGGGCGAAACATTCGACCCCAGCATATAGATGGCGCATCGGTGGAGCTGAGCGGAATTTCCATTCAATGGGTGGAAATTTCTTCTTTAGTATTTCGAGCCCATTACTTGAGCCGTATGACCTTGAAGAAATGGCAGATAGGGCAGGAGCATTGAGAAGCACACATGGTTAGCAGCATATGGGTATCTTGAGCTATAGATGGCGCATCGGTGGAGCTGAGCACCATGAGAACAATACTTGCAAGAGATTTACACAAACATAAATCCCATGTTTAAATATATAATTCATTTATTTCACTTTGAAGGTAAATAGTTTATAATTAAAGATCTGTTCATCCAGCGAACATGAGAGAACAATCTTGCTTCCCAATATTATTTGAGGATGGTATACATACTTTCAAGAGATTAGCGCAGACATAAATCACTAACTTCTTTCGCAAAAAATAAAAATAAATCACTAACTTAAATTGATGCTCCATTTATTTAATTTTAAGGGTAAATAATTTATAATTAAAGTTTTGTCCATCCGTACTTTTAAGTTTGACACATGGCATTCAGTAACCATCAAAATATTGAACACATAACATACATCTAATAAAGTGTCACCATTGACGGCATCCCACAACGTCAGTGAATTTTTTTAGAAATGAAGGATGTACCCCCGGCCTCTGCATCTGAACGATGCATGCAGCCATATTATTAATTATTCACAAAGATCATACAAGGTGATACATCAATAAGCCTGAAGCCACCAACTTGGCAACGCTGTTGCTACACCTATCTCGTTGACGAAGGCGTGCCGAATGTCCGGGCCTAATACCAAACAGACATCGCACCAAAACCTAACATCTAAAGCCGGGTGTCCCATCCAAGCCACTACCTGGATTGGGGCACACATCGGTCCGGCACACTCCCAGTAAACACCGCATGCTGCAAGGGCCGTCAGCTCCATCTTCCATCGCTCCATCCTTGAAGCAGAACTAATGCACCCAAAGCTTCAGCTTTTTGTGCAAAGCCACTCACAAGCCTCCACCTAGCCCGTGAGACCGTAGTCAGTGGTCACTCGCCGTCGGCTATGCATGACCTGAATGTAGGTGCTACATCCACCTCTGACTGGGGTGGGCTTGTGACACGTTATCGGCAACCTATTAGCGTCGTCGTTTGTATGTCACCATTGATGGCTTTTCAGCAGCCCATTAGCGCTTATCTAGACCACTGATGTGCTGATCACAACCAGGAAGTGATGACACATGTGAGTTGTCGTTTTTTTGTAGTAGTGACTAGTGAGATCTATCCTTGCTCAGATCAGATGATATCAAAGAGTGAGGTCCGGATGGAAGGCAACGGTGGCTAGTTTCATTTGGTGCAGTTTGACTTTGATGCGATGCATCACTCAAAACAGAAAATTCTTTATCTGAAACTTGTGTCTTGCAATTTTTAGTTTGAGCTAGTTGTAAGCAAGATAAGTCATGCAAAATCGTCCAGACCTAGATTATAGACTAGGAAGATATTCCAGATCTGAATAATGAAGGTAAAATTAGTTGCCAAGCAACAGAAATACATCACTCCATTCGGCATTATCCTCAACTTCATTTTATCTGTATCTTTGTTCTGGTATAATAAGAACCATCAAAGTACTTGGCATAGTACTACTTATCAAATAGTATCTGATGCAAGGATTAATGACAACAAGCATGGTGTATGGCCAATAGGATGAGTGGGGGTTGACAATGTCTGCAAGAAGTGTGGTCGAAGCCCGGAAGACAGCCACTCATACGTCTAAGGTGCACACTGTTTTGGCGCCCCTGGAGAACATTTTTGCTACCGAGATGAACAGTAAATTCAAAACCAATATCAAAATATTTTGCTATTTTTAAATGTCCATGTTGGTATCCAAATCGTGCTTGACAATTTTAATGTGCAACGAACAATACTGTTTCATCATAAAAAAAGTCCGGTGGACTAGAAAGGTCAAAATTTTGGCATTCAACTTTTTTGTTTGCACAGATTGAAAATTTCAATTGTTTGGCCTTTTCCCCTAAACATGTGCAGATAACATTTTTACATGAACATGTCTAAAATAATCATAAGTTTTACACTGGCAGTAACATTTCTGGCGCGTACGAGCAAATGTTCCCCAGAGCTGAATTGGAATCCGTATGTCAAAGACATCTCTATAGAAAGAAAAATAAGTTGGATAGGTGATCAACTGCAATATTCCATAGTAGTTTTAAGCCAAAAAAAAATTGCATGGAGTTTTAAGCCAATATGTGCCAACTCATGATGCTGAAAATTTACATGCTACTTTTTCAGTGTGGTATAATTGTAGATACAATGTAACTGAAATTTCCGTAGCTGGCCTTACATCACTACGTTACGTAGAATGGTGAAAAATAAACATGTACCCTATATGTTGCGATCAAGAGGAAGGCTGATTGGATGTACATGCAATCCGCTGAGGCCCGTCTATGGCAAGTAGAAGTCATACACTTTTCTCAGGCTTGTCGGTCTTATAAATTCCCCATGCCTTCCAAGCCGAGCTCATGGCCACAAAATAGACAGCATTGTGATGTGAACAAGGACAAACAATAGCACGCATGTTTACGTCGTGACTTGACAAGAAAATTCTCTAGTATATGGTTCCTAGCCTTTTTTATTTTGGCAAAAGGGCTCCTACTTATTGCTGAACATGGCTTTAAGTAGTCCAACATTCTTATAACCTAAAGTTTTGAAGTCCAAAAAACATTAGGTGAATGCACTTTCGTGTCAAGTGAACAATTATATACTCTATACATATACACAGGAACATGATATAAATTAACCATCAAAATAGTTAACCCATAACATACAGTACCTCGTGCTTTGTGGCCTTAGGGCCATGGAGACGCGGTGGATCTTAGCCCTTGTCGGGGGGGGGGGGGGGGGGGGGGGGGGTGCTCTTTCATTTTAAAGTGTTTTTTCAGAGTTTATTTAAGGTATGTATCCTGCTCAGAAAGGACAGGCGGCGGCCTGTAGACTTAATAAGGTTCTCCCTGCCTAGCCCCCATCCCGGTGCGTCCAACGTCGGAGGGAATGTGGAGCTGTGTCTCCGGTGATCCCGGGATTCGGTAGGTGTTTGTCTTCGGTTTGTGTGCTTGGGTCTGGCCTTCATTTGTCTTTGTTTGTGTGCTACATGTTGGATCCTTCCAATCTACGCTTCTCTTCATGAAGACGGTTATTGTTCCGGTGCGTTGGTCATCGGGACCTTACCATGACGACTTTCCGACTATCTACTACAACAAGGTTTGTCTGGCTCTGGTGACACGGTGGTGTGCCTTCAGCTGGTTTCGGTTCTTGTAGTCGTCGGTTTGCCTGCCTTGGGTTCTTGTAGTCGCCTTTATCTATATTCAGTCAAAAAAACATTTTACCTATATTAATAACAATCAAACACCTGATGCAAGGATTAATGATAACAAAGCAGGGTGTGAATCGACTGAACAGCTCAACTAGTACATGAGATGACTGACTGACTCTGTGGATCATCAGTAGCCCTGTCAAATATTCAGGTCTTAATGTTCGTAGCACCTTCCAGTTCAGCCTATCAATTAGGCATGTAAATATTCTAACGGTTCCTGCTTCTGCTTGTACATTCGGTCGTGCTGCTTATTTGCTTTGCAAAATGTGTCATGTGAGTACCGGTCAATAGGCTAATCCAGATGTGCAACACGAAAAGAACCTAGCATATGCGACATCCATTTTGATGGCTGCTAAAGATTTGCATTCTGCAAGTATGATCGTCTGTTTCTGCACATCATGAATTCCCGCTGCCTCCCAAGCCGCACCATGAACATGCAAAGAGACCATATACACCCAGTATTTGTATGAACCAGACACTCATGCGTGGAGTACCATATACTAGTGTGCTCCACCTCTGCATAGCCATAGCTAGTAACACTACTCGACCTATTGAGATATCAACGATATATGGTTGTCCGATTTGGGCTCCAAATTCTCTTGATCTGGGCACATATATGGAGATATCACCATCAATGTGATAATTACTAACTCGCTAGTAGTACCATGTAGTAGTTGGGAGCAATTGAGTTGCATGAGAGTAAATCGCAGGGTTGTCCACTCCTAACATTGCATGCATGCATGTATGTAAAGTGTAAACGAGGCATGTTCATGCTGAAGTCTAGAAGCCTCTGAGCCTAAGACTTTTTTTTTCTCATTTGCCTTGCGGGAGGCCTCACTGCCTGATCAGAAATGCGGGATATTACTGTAAATGGAGAAGTGAGTTGAAGACTTGGTCAACTGCAAAATTCAAGTATAGTTTGAAGCCAATACGTGCCAACTCATGATATTTAGAATTTACATGCTACTTGCCAAAGTCAAATTAGTAGCCGAATTGGTCGCACTAGGTATTCCCTTACGTCATTACACATAAAGGTAAAAAATGAGCATGTACAGTAGGAGGCGGAGTGTGACAACAAAGTAGGGAGGGGCTAATTGGTATGCCCTAGTAGCACATGCCAAATAAGCAAATTATCTCACATGGACCACCATTTACTGATTTTATTGGGGCTAATACCTATGTTTTCGTGTTAGAAAGACCATGCCGTGGCCCGGTATGGTCCTTAGGAAGCTCCGCCCTAACAGTACAATGTTACCAATCCATTTAAAGAGTATCGAAGGCTGGGAGCCATGTCAAGTGGAACTCTGGTTCTAAGATGAGCATGCATTCCACGGGAGCCTGAGATTGAAAAGATAGAAACAAATGAAGATCGAACGGCAGGAAATAGCTCTTCCCCGGAGGCCCTGAGAGGGCTCTTGATTGACCAGCCTTACATGTTTGTGGAGACTTGTAAACATCAATGCAAGTGTTCCAAACTCGACATCGGCTACATACATTTATGGGGCCGACTATTACACATTGGCTTGTAAAAACGTTAGTTTCACTCAAATTGCTCTCCACGGTCGGATCATTACCGTTGGCCCCCTAATTCCGGTTGCAACCTATCATTCAGGCTTTAGAAACCACTGAGGCAAAACTGCTCAAGATGGTGCGCTGAGTATCAGAGTAAATGGATTCAGGTGACCAACGAATTTTACGTGCCACGTACCTATATCTGTATATATAGGTACTCGATCAACTCGTCTATATATGAACCCAATGGAAATTCAAAGCTGAACCCATCAAAGTCAGAACGCACCAGCCAAAAGCCTAATCCATAGAAGTTTAGAGCATCTCCAATAATAGATCACCCTAAAAAAATCTCCAATAATAGCCCTAAATTTTAGCCAAAAACCTAGAAACATAAATTTTGAAAACGGCTCGTCTCCGACTTCGTCAGTCTCAAGATGAGGTTCCAGCTCAGTCAACCGGAGGTGCTCATAGGGATAAGGTGTGGGTGTGTGCGTTCATAAAGATGTGTGTATGTACGTATGTATGAGCGTCTACGTCTGTATACCATGTTAACAAAAAATACATATATGTTAGACTACGAGAGGCCAAAAAAATTAGTTAGCCACCCATATTTTGCTACCAAGGATCCATATTTGGTTCCAACCTACCACACATCAAAAGGACCAAAAAACAACTATGGGAAAGCTAACCACCTGCGCGAGAACATTCCACCCGCCGTGACCGCTCTGGACGTCGAGATGCCATGGAAGGCATCCCCGCGGCCACCGCTGCCAGCTTCCCTTGTTGTCGTCGCTCCCGTGGTCACCACTGCTACCGGGCCAAAGACAAAGGCCGTTTGCCGCCTAGGGCTTTTGCATCCACCAACCATCGTCGCCATTGTAACACTGAAGGACGCCGCCATCCACTGCCAAGGGTGCCACGCAGAGAGCAAACTCGCTGGGAAGCATCCGTCGCGGGATACAACAGTTGTGGATGCGGCCAGCATGAAGAAGAAGGCGGGGACGCCCCCACCACCGGTGATCCCTACACCTCCCCTCCCACCGCCTCCCGAGGTCGAGTTGGCGCCTCCGATTTCCAAGGTCGTCGGCGTCCCCAACTTGTTCGGTCAAATGACCGAGGTAAAAAAGATTATTCTGTTGTTTCACTGAATTCCATGTGTTATTTCATTGTATGCAATTGTGATGTGATATGTGTGTATTTTGTTCAAATTTGATGTTTGTAGTATGGATGATGACACTTTTTGCAATATAGTTGTGCTGCATCGGAATATCCATCACAAAATTTTCCATCTCAAGAAAATGCATCGCAAGAAGAGCGTGTTCTTGACATGGAAGAGAAATGAGTTGTTGCTCCAACTCCACATACTACGGGGAGAGGAGCAAATTACACTACCAAAGAATACAAGTTGTTCTGTGAGCATGAAAGAAAATTGGTCTGTATCCGGTCATCGGTGTTCAACAACAAAGTTCGAGCTACGGGGAGTGTATCTATGACTACTTCAAGGCCACCAACAAGGGTGACATCATCTATCACAAGTTTCGGTCCCACAGCGATGGCAAAATATATCTATGTAGTGTCCAAAGTGGTCGGCATGTGTGGCAAAAGTTGATTGTCTCAATCCAAGTGGTACAAATACCGATGATAAGGTCATTGCTATTTTCATGGATCAATTATTTCACCATCTCTTATATGCATTGGTAGATTAAAAGAATTCGCACTCGTGGTATGTAGATTAACATTGCTTAATAATTGTACAAGGGCAAAGAAAAGAAGAAAGCTGCAAAGAAAGGTATGGAATTTAGTTTGCAACATTGTTGGGTGGATCTTTGAAATGAGGAGAAGTGGAAGAACCGCCTCATCAATAAAATTACAAATAATAAGAAGTCACATAGATCAGCTGGAGATGCTTTACAAGTTGACACCAATGATGATGCATCAAGTGATGAGTAGGGGAAAATAAGCCCCACTCCCAACTCGGTTGCTACTAAGAGGCCTGATGGGAGGAAGAGGCAAGGAGAAGTTGTGAAAGGAAGGAGACAATGACGACAAGGAATCATTGGAAAACATGATGGCAATATGAAATGAGAGGGCCACGGAAAGGGCCAACTTGAGGACCAAAGAAATGGAGGAGAGGAAGGAGGCCCAGGAGAGGAGAATGGCGGCTGGGGAGAGGAGCTCCATGGTTGAGGAGAGGAAGGCAACCTACGATGAAAGAATCAAGAGCTTGGAAAATGAGCAAAAGCTCGTGTTCATGGATCCCAAGTGTTCTTGATGATAAGGGAGAGCATACTTTTAGCTTATGTGTGATCCAGTGTTGGCGACAAGGCCTATGGGAGGCCCGCGGGAGGATCAATGGGAGGATTTGGAGGCGTGAGTGTCATGGGTGGCATGAGAGGCATGGGTGACATGGGTGGCTATGGTGGCGTGGGAGATAATGCAAGCACTACTGATGGCAATGGGGACAATGACATTTGTGATCTCTGTACATTTATGTTCTATGCACTTCTATTTGTGTTTGTGATGCACAATGATTGCGGTCTTAGGCTTAAATTTGAACTTCAATTTAAAATATTGTGGACTTGAACATGGATTGAAAATATTGTCGATTATGTGTGTTGTGAAGTTGAAAAGTTTTAATTATCATGCCATGGTTTGTTTGGATTATACATGCATTTGTGGGACAGAGAAGAAGAAGACCAAAATATGGGTATCCAGTTTTCAGTATAATGTAAAAGCAAAGAAAATCTTGGATATCCAAATATTCTTTCCTTTATCTAAAATAGATTTGAATAGCCAAGATTTGGGCCTGCTATTGGAGATGCTCTTATAACATGAATAGCCCAACCAAAAACAAGCTGGGGAATTAGATGATCTGCCCCAATATTGTTTCAATGATGAGTGGTCCCAGCCCCACGAGCCAATCTCAAGGAGGGGGCAAATTTAATCTTAAACAGTAAAGTGTGGGTTAAGATCTAATTTCTCAGAGCGAGTTCGATTCCATAATTAATATTTCGTCTTGGAAGGATTGATACTACGAAGAAGATGTCTCTAGGAGATTTCATTGTAATTCTTAGTTGTAAGAATTATTTAATAGTTTCTTGGATTTTGTATACAAAGCATTATACCTGTAATATTTGCGAATATAAATAAAGCCATGGGTACCTCTCTAAAGAAAGCAATCGATTTCATCTCTCGTGTGTGACAATTTGCACGCCTATCCTACTCGCTTCGCCGACTCGATAACTCCTCACACGGCAGGTCTCTCATTCCCCAATCGCCCGGTTTTCAATACCAAGCCGACAATGGCAGATCGGCAGCAGCAAGCCGGTAATTCAGCCTCAAGGTAGTAAAGATCACATCACAATATATCCTCTCCTCTTCTGCATGCATGTCCTATTTAGCTAGTACACAGTATAGTAATACTATCGGCTCTAGTTTTCTAATATCCTGGGGAGGGAGGGGCGCGCGCCGCCCTACACAGTATCACTACAATATCTAAGCTCCTTTGAATTTAAGGGCTGTAAGCGCTCCGGGGCTAGGAGGGTCAAGTGACCACATCACTTATTTTCGTAGAAGAAACACTTAAATTTTTTAGGAGAACCACGGTCTCTTACTAGGTGAGTAGATATTTTTTAATACAATACAGTCGAAATCGCTCATATACACAAGCATACACTTACCCTATGAATGCATGCACGCGCGCCCTACCCATATGAGCTCTTTCAAGAAATTGAGCCGACACATTATTTTGAGATTGACAAGACCACCGTAGACGCCATTGTAGTCGATGGGAACATCTCCTCCCACTGAACGCACATCGCCAAAAGCCTGGAACAAATCTAGAAAAATGCGAGCACCAATGTCAAGTCTGAGACTTGAACTCTGGTGATCAGGGGATACCAATGTCCTCCTAACAATCCAACAGTAGGTATGGTTTATTGTTTGGGTCAACCATCCAACTACGTATGTCCAACACTTGATGGGTTACGTGTTGCTTAATCCTTGAACTAAAACCACGGCATTATTTTTTAATCAGAGGGGCAACTTTTATGCAAGAAAAAAGGGTTACATGTCGCTCATGCACATCTGGTACGAGGGAAATTAATGACGCGGCCAATTATATCCATGCCTATCAAAGTGATGTATCATCACACAACACATGGTTACCGCTAGCTTGGTCCATCGCTGCCTCCTCTGCGTCACATGGTTGCATGGGCGCCATAAGTCCATCACCACTCCTCATGGCCCGCCCATGTCTCCATATTTCTCCTTTCCCTCATTTCGGCACACCCGAGCAATCACCATCTCCTCGCACCACACGGTTACACAGGCACCCGACCCATCACCTGCTCCTCCCTGTCATATGGTTGCATGGGTGCAGCCAGTCCATCACCGCCTCCTCCGTTCCACACAATTGCACGGGCGCCCGACCAACACCGCCTCCTCCGCACCACAAGCTTGCACGGGCTTTGCATGTCGACCACCACGCCACACACCCCGCCTATCGCCTCATCTTTCTCCTCTTATTTTGTGCGGTAATTAACATCCAACAACGATGCTCGGGGCCTAGAGGAGTAGGTGACAAGGTAGGCCGCCACGGCTAGCAACGGCGTTGTACATAGGCAACTGCCATCTTTGGAACTTGGTCGCCTTCATCGACACGCCATGGTCCACAAGGTCTGCAGTACAACTCCCGATACGTCCTTCCTCTTCCTCTGTCATCCTTTCTTTGATAGCCTGATTCAAATTCAATCTTGCTCGCTTCGGGGCTAAACAAGTAGCAAATTATCTTAGAGTGTAAGGTTTCAATTTGAAAGCCTCATCCTGCACTGCTTGAGTACCATGTCCGTGCTTGTGGATTAACAACCTCGGGTAGTTTATACATTGCATGCTTTATACTGCCTTTGTTCCACAATGCAGTGCATATTTGTTTTTTCAGAAGTCAAAAAATGTCCATGTTTGACCAAGTTTCTAGAATAAACTATCAGTATCTAAAGTACTAAATAAATAAACTATAAAAGTACATGTGGATGTTGATTTTTTAAAAACTTGGTCAAACATTGATAGGCTTGACTTTTCAAAACAAAGTATGTACTATATTTTAAAACGGAGGGAGTATTAGTTAGCATATGGTTCCACGCCTAAGGAGCACAATCTCTAACTGAACTTAATTGGCACTAAAACAATAAAACAAGATGATAACTAGGTTATTCTGTGAAGATAATTTGGTTAATTGTCACCGGGCCACTTATGTACACAACTGATCAGGCCTTATTAATGCATCAATAATGTTGCATTCAAATGAAAGCTAAGATCAATCACTTGTACTATTATGTCTTGATCCTCCCATTTCCGTCTCTTCCTCTTAGAGGCCGCTATAAACATACTTCATTCCCTTTCCTATCGTTAGTCAGTGCGAAGCATTGCTTTTATTTCAAATATGTTCTTTCTGTTATGATTCTAACTACCCATCTAAATGATCAATATCGAAAACCAGAAACCATATACTTTGGTGTTGTGTTGCAACTTCCAAGTATTTCTCACTCCCACTACCATTTTACTGTTATTACAGACCATTATTGTTGGTGTTTATCTGACCAAGCTAAGTTATGAAATATCGGTTGGTCAAATCCTAGAGCTGTATGATTGTTGTAGATGTATACTACAATCAGAAGCCTCAGTTATGCATATCATAGTTTTGAATTAGTTTTGCAGATGAATATTATTATGTCCATCCAGTACTATGGTTTAACCATGCAGGTCCGGGACATGCCCAACCACTACTTTGGATATGTTTTTGACAGTGTTGTTAACACATCAGTAACAAACAAACAAATAAATGGTAGAAAAGTAGAACAACGCGGCAAGGCGCGTGTATGCTTCTAGTAGTAATACTATCAGCCCTAGTTTTCACGAGGTAGGGGCGCGTCTCTCCCTTGCGTCTCTCCCTCCTGCCCCGAAACCCTCGCCGCCGCCTCTTCCCCCCCCCCCCCTTGATCCCGGCAGTCTCCGGCGGATCTCGCCGCGCGCAGGCCGGATCCGGGCTCTCCTCCCTCTGCTCTTCCCTCCCTTCCCCCCGGATCCGCCCTCGCGCTGCCTCCCCGGTAGGCGACCGGGGCGGCGCGCGCCCCTCCCCTTCAGCCCCCTTCCTCCCCGCCTACCCCCGCCGCCGCCGGCAAGTGCCCCGGCTCTGGGCCCGGGTGGTGTCGGCGGCGGCGGGATGTCCTCTTCCCGCGTGCGTGTCCTCCCTACCCGGGGTGGGGGGCGGCGGCGGCCCGGCGACCCGGCGGCGGGCGTGGTGGTGGCGCGGCTCCTTGGCGGCGGGGCGCCCCCGGCTCAGATATGGGCCCTTCGGGCCCCATCTGGGTCCTAGCGTTTCGGCCCCTGGCGTGCCTTCGTTGTCCTCTGCGTGGTGAGGAGGAGGAGCGGCTTGGATCGGGGGCGGCGACGCCGACGGCGTGCCGGCTGCAGCGTGAAGCCGGGAACTTTACGGGCCTCGGAGATCCCGGCCGGGCCTGTGCGGCCACGGGCCTGGTATGTTCCTACTATTGCGTCCGGTCAGCTACCGTCGTTGATGGTGGAGGTGGGGCCCTCCCGCATGCCGATGGTGCTGCTGCCCTAGTCCCGGCTCCTCTTCTTCATTGTGCAGACCATGCTTCGCGGTGCCGTGGTGAGACAAAGTGGGAAGCTTCATGTCCGGGTTGGCGCTGGGTGGTGGTCGGTTTGGTGGCGAGCTCCGAAGTGCCTGAGGTGAAAGGTTGGGATCGGGAGAAATCCCTGTTAGCTTGGCCGACACCGACGCGGTGGCGCATGAGGGTGCCGCCGGACCTTCCTGGAGGGCGTCGGGGCTACCCTTTCTCTCTCCTCTCAGCGTACCGGGAAAAACCCAGCAGCGTCGTCATCGTCGTGTCCCTTCTTGGAGGTGTTAATTGGTACCGGCGCTTCGGAGGCTCGGAACTTCGCGGGCGAGCTCCGGTGGATGCAGCGGCCACGAGGTGCTTCCGCCCCAGCACCTATCGTTGGTTGTCTCGGTTGGTTGCTTTGTATACAAAGCGGGGGAAACCCTTTTTCGGTAATATCCTTTTTCCAATCTTTGATTGATCCAAGTTATGGGACGATGCATTTGCCATATATATTTTACACCAAGTGAAACAGAGTATCCACACTGTTGATTAGCTATTGCGAGAACGTCAGTGGCATCTGAGCACTCAGAGCTTCAACTTCTATGTGCAAAGCCACTCACATGCTTCCACCCAGCCTTTCGGTGTAGCCCAACCACTCGTTAGTGGTCACTCGCAATCAGCTATGTGTGACCCGAATGTAGGTGCTGCATCCACCTCTGGCTGGTTGGCTTTTAACTCCTCTGGTCGCCGCTTGTCTGTCACGGCTAATGGCATGCAAAAAAACCGTTAGCGATGCTATACACCACGTACATGCTGATCAGAACCAATAAATTGTGAATTATCATGTATACATTTTTTGTAGTAGTATGATATATCCTCACTCGGACCAGAGGAGATCAAAGAAAGAGCTTTGGATGGATGCCACAGCGATGAGCTACTCTCATTTGGTCCTGTTTGATGCCATGCAATGCTTAAAAATATTAATTGTTTGTCTGACAATAGACTAAGAAGGCATTCTAAACCTCAAATGAAGGTAGCATTAGTTGCCAAGTAGCAGATTTGCATCATTCGGTCGACATTACCCTCAAAATTCATTTTATCTGTATTTTTTATATAAAAAATCAAAGCACTTGGCCATATTAGTAATGAAGCACCTGGTGCAAGGATTAACGACTGCAAAACATGATGTAAATCTATCGGAAGAGCTCAACGAGTATCGTGGATCAGTTTATTAGAGTTATTGTACTATATGTATTGGGTATAGAGTAGTACTCTATCCCAATACGTATCCTCTTTGTATACGCCACCACGGAGGCTCTTCCCGTATATATAAACACGTAACCGGCTACCCCAAAGGGTACGTCCGTTCAACCCAAAATCAACATGGTATCAGGCCCCTCCCTTCCCTCCCTCTAGCCGCCGCCTCTGGAGCTTCTCTCCGTCGCCGCCAGGACTTGGTCGCCGGTCTTCCCTGCCGACCTCACACCAACAACTTAGCCTCTACAGGATCACGCCTACAAACACCACGCCCTTGATCGCTTCGATCGCCTTCAGGACAATTCCAATCTTCAACAACCCTCAAACACCCAAACCCTAGCCGATCTCTGCCGCGACACATCATCCATGGCGTCTTCGTCTTCCTCTGCTGGGGCGACCATTGGTGCTCCCCCTGCCACAAAGCTCACGCGGGACAACTTCCTCTCGTGGCAAGCTCAAGTCCTTCCCACCCTCCGTGGAGCTCGCGTCATGCGATTGCTCGAAGGTTCTGATCTGCCACCGCCTGAGTTCGTCGATGGCGAAGATGCTGACAAGGAGAAGATCCAGATTCCCAATCCTGCCTATGATGTCTGGATCACGCGGGATCAACAGGTCGTAAGCTACATCGTCAACTCTCTGTCTGAAGATATTCTCTCTCATATCTATGGTATGGTTCATGCGGCTGAAGTTTGGCATGCTATCCACGAGCTGTTTTCTTCTCAGTCCAAATCACGGGTTTCGGCATGCTATCCACGAGCTGTTTTCTTCTCAGTCCAAATCACGGGTTTCCAACATCCGTGGTGCACTCATCAACACAAAGAAACTTGATATGACAGCCCAACAATATATCACCAAGATGAAAGGTTTTGCTTCTGAACTTGCTACTGCGGGAAAGATTGTTGATGATGATGAACTCAAGGATTATATCATGAATGGACTTGATAGTTCCTATAATGGTTTTGTTGCTGCTCTCAAAGTTGTTCCCTCCACATCTCTCAATGACATGTGCTCTCAGCTGCTGTCTTACGAAAGCCGTGATGCTATGCTCTCTGTTACTGGTCAAGCTTCCGGGTCGTTTATGTCCTCTATTAATGCTGCTTCTCGTGTTCCGAACCTTGACTCTGCAGGAGGTCCGGCGAAACAGCCAGCATCAGCACTATACATGCCCCCTCATCATCCTTCCTACCAGCCGGCCCACCAGTATCAGCCGGTCGCTCCATATGCGCCTGCTCCTCCGGTCGCTCAGTATGCGCCTGCTCCTCAGTACCCTCCACCGGCTCCATACATGTCTCCATACCACCAGTCGGCTCCTTACATGCCCCATCAGTACCCTCCACCAGCTCCATACCCGCAGCAGTTTGTACCAGTGCCGTATATGCAGCCCTACATGCCTCCTCCACAGCAGCAACAGCGCCCTCAACGTCCTCACCAACAGCAGCAGCAGCAGCAGCGCCCACGTCAGGACCGTCGTCCAAAAGGAGGGCGCAAGGATCGTCGTGCCACACCATGGCAGGAAGGTATCTTCTGCCAAATTTGCAAAAAGGAAGGTCATCCGGCTGATGAGTGCTGGTGGCGCTATGGTGATGATGATGATACTGACAAGCCACCAAAGGAGACCAAAGGTGCCTATGGTGTTGATAGAAACTGGTATATAGACACAGGTGCAACCAATCATGTTAATGGTCAGCTCAACAAGCTCCATGTTCATGAACCATATCAGGGGCATGATCAAGTTAATACTGCTAGTGGACAAGGTATGGATATTGCACATATTGGTCATTCTATTTTGCACACCCCTGATAGCTCTATCCAACTTCGCAATATTTTACATCTTCCTGGTGCATCTATGAATTTACTCTCTGCTCATAAACTTGGTCTAGACAACAATTACTATCTGGAAATTCACCCTTTTTTCTTCTTGATTAAGGATCAGGCAACGAAGCGCACCGTGTTTAGAGGTCCCTGTCATGGAGGCTTGTATCCACTCGTTCCCGTGTCTTCGGATTCCTCCAAGCATGCTCTTGCCACTATCCAGCCTTCATCCTCTACATGGCATCGTCGTCTAGGCCATCCATCTTCGTTTATTGTTCAGAAAATTCTTAGGAAGCATAAACTTTTATATTCCCCAGAAATAAATCCTTACATATGTGATCCATGCCAACAGGCCAAGAGTCATCAGCTACCCTACCCTGTATCCACTAGTGTGTCTACAGTTCCTTTGGAACAAATATTTTCTGATGTATGGGGTCCAGCTCCTCTCTCTGTAAGCAAACATGCATACTATGTAAGCTTCATTGATGATTTTAGCAAGTTTACCTGGATTTATTTACTTAAGAAACGCTCTGAAGTGTATCAAGTTTTTCTTGATTTTCAACAGTATGTTGAGTGCCAATTTGGTCGAAAATTCTCACCATGCAAACCGACTGGGGTGGTGAATATGAAAAATTGAACAGTTTCTTTCAACGTATAGGCATTGTTCATCATGTGTCATGTCCCCATGCTCATCAACAAAACGGTTCTGCTGAACGCAAACACCGTCACATTGTTGAAGTAGGCCTTGCTCTACTTGCCAACGCTTCTATGCCTCTCAAGTTTTGGGATGATGCCTTCATCACAGCTACCTTTCTTATAAACATGCTTCCTACCAAAGTCCTCAATTTTGACACTCCCAGTGAAAAACTTCTCCAAATCACACCCAATTATGAGCCTCTCCGTATCTTTGGTTGTGCTTGCTGGCCCAACCTTCGTCCATATAACAAACATAAACTCTCTTTCCGATCCAAACGGTGTGTTTTTCTTGGATATAGTCCTCGTCACAAAGGTGTTAAATGCCTTGATGTGACCACTGGTCGTGTTTATGTTTCTCGAGATGTTGTCTTTGATGAGAATGTTTTCCCATTTGCTTCTCTTAATCCTAATGCTGGTCGACGTCTCCGTGAAGAAATTCTTCTTCTTCCACAAGATAACTCATCTTCGGCATGTATGGATAGGGGTGTGCATACTAATGATCATTATTTGCGTCTTGTTCCTGATGTTAATCCTCCTCAGGTTGCTGTCAACGAAACCCCGGTTGTTTCAGCTCAAGCATCTGGTCAAAATTCTGAGGAAAATGCATCACATAGCACATCAAATAACGCTACACAGCAGGAGAACAGGACAACATGCGTAACAGGAGATATGAGCAATCCCAAGGCTGATTTTGGTTCAGATTCTCCTCTGGGATCCGTGCAGGCACACTGCAGCAACAGCACTCCCCTCGTCAGTACGTCAGGCGCGCAATCCCAGGAGGATCTCGGCGCGTTGCATGCGCCAGCAGCCGACAGCCCCATCAGCGTGGGGCCCTCCAGCCGCGCCACCACGGCCCGGTGCGGCTCACCGAGCGCCACGCGCGCGATAGATGGGACGGTGGCCGACCAGACGACAGGGGCAGGACCCAGCCTGAACGCCTCGCCCCGCGCGACCGAGCGGGTGGCCAACGAGGGCGCTGGAGCACCGATCGCGAGGGAGATCTCCTCGGATCTGGAGCGATGGGGTGCAGCGGATCTGGCTGGATCTTCTGTGAATAGGGATTCTGCTGACTCTTCAGGATCTTTTGTGCCTTCCACTCCTGCACCACCTCCTGTTGTTGGAGTTCAAACTAGGCTGCAAAAAGGTATTCGAAAACCGAAACTATATACCAATGGTACTGTTAGGTATGCCCTTCTAACAGCTACAGGAGAACCCAAGAATCTTTCTGAGGCTCTTACTGATCCAAACTGGAAACATGCTATGCAAGATGAATATGATGCTCTTGTTGCTAACAAAACCTGGCATTTAGTGCCTCCCAGTTCCACTAAAAATATCATTGATTGCAAATGGGTTTATCGCATCAAGAAACATGCTGATGGCACTGTGGACAGGTACAAAGCACGTCTTGTTGCAAAAGGATTCAAACAGAGATATGGTATTGACTACGAGGATACTTTCAGTCCTGTTGTTAAGGCTGCCACTATCAGGATTGTTCTTGCAATATCAGTTTCTCGAGGCTGGAGTTTAAGGCAGCTAGATGTGAAGAACGCATTTTTACATGGTGTTCTGGAAGCGGAGGTTTACATGAAACAACCACCAGGTTTTCAGTCTTCCGCTAATCCAAATTATATTTGCAGACTTGATAAAGCATTATATGGTCTGAAACAGGCTCCTCGAGCTTGGTACTCTCGCCTGAGTTCCAAGTTACACACTGGGTTTTCTTCCATCCAAAGCTGATACTTCATTGTTCCTTTTTGATAAGCCAGGACTCACTATATTCCTCTTAATTTATGTTGATGACATCATTGTTGCAAGCTCCTCTGATTCGGCTATATCAGCTCTCCTTCATCACTTAAGTTCGGATTTTGCTCTCAAGGATCTTGGCGATCTTCATTATTTTCTAGGTATTGAGGTTCACAAACAGTCCAATGGGCTGCTTTTAAGTCAGGAAAAATATGCTACAGACTTACTGGCTCGTGTTGGTATGCGTTCTTGCACGCCATGTCCAACACCCCTCTCCACTACAGAAACATTACGCTTGACAGATGGATCTCCTCTTGGATCTGAGGATGTTACACATTATAGAAGCATTGTTGGGGGACTCCAGTATCTGACACTGACTCGCCCTGATCTTTCTTTTTCAGTTAATAAGGTCTGTCAGTTTCTTCATGCTCCTACTACTGCACATTGGACTGCTGTTAAACGCATTTTGAGGTATATTCAGGGCACAAGTAAGGTTGGTCTTACTTTCCAACGGTCCAGCTCCACCCTTCTCAGTGCCTATTCCGATGCAGATTGGGCAGGTGATCTGGATGATAGACGCTCTACTGGTGGATTTGCTATATTTTTTGGGCCCAATCTTGTTTCTTGGAGTGCCAGAAAACAGCCTACTGTGTCCAGGTCAAGTACAGAGGCTGAATATAAAGCTCTTGCAAATGCCACTGCTGAGCTTATTTGGGTTGAAGCACTAGTTCGTGAACTTGGTGTTTCCCTTCAGGTGAAACCATGCTTATGGTGTGATAATGTTGGTGCTACCTACCTGTCTGCCAATCCAGTTTTTCATGCCCGTACAAAACACATTGAGATAGACTTCTGCTTTGTTCGCGAACGGGTTGCTCGCAAGCAACTTGATGTCAGGTCCATATCAAGCAAGGATCAGATTGCAGATGGTTTCACAAAAACATTATGTGTAAAAAAATTAGATGAGTTTAAACGTAATCTAAACCTCTCCCAGGTCTAGATTAAGGGGGGGTATTAGAGCTATTGTACTATATGTATTGGGTATAGAGTAGTACTCTACCCCAATACGTATCCTCTTTGTATACGCCACCACGGGGGCTCTTCCCGTATATATAAACACGTAACCGGCTACCCCAGAGGGTACGTCCGTTCAACCCAAAATCAACACAGTTGCCCTGTCAAAATTTCAAATTTTAACACTCATGGCACCTTCTAATTCAGCCTAATCAATTAAGGAGGTAGACATTGCTCTGTTTCTTAGTTTTGGCAGATCTGCACCTGGCATTTGTTTGTCTCTTGTTATGCAAGCTCGTTTTCCGCTTCTGTGAGCATGTACAGTGTGTTGCTTCTCTGTGTTGGAACCAAAAGGAGCAATTTACTAAAATCACGCATATGCAAGATCCCTCTATATCACCACCATCACTTTGCATTTTTGCAAATTTTCTTTTTCTTGAAACAAGCCAAAAGATTGTCATTTTCATTGATTAAGAAGAGAGTGAGAATTGCTCGGTTATTTGGCGGAAAACCGAGCTAAACCGATACAACCCAACCCACATAACATGGGCACCACCGGCCAACCTGGCCACCTACATGGGACTCTGAGCTACAAAGAAGAAAAGACATCCGCCGAGGAGTCGCAAGTGTCATCATCATCACCGGCTACTTCCGAACAAGCGACTCCGACTTCACCATAGAACTCTGTTAGCGAAGCCAAACCGCAAGCACCTCATCAAGAGCCACGACGGCACATGCCAAGAGATGGCCACACACACGAACAACCGATAACTCCGACTTTGATGGCGAGCTTCGCAAGGGAAATATGCAAGACTAGCACCGATCATGCCCTTCGCAAACGACCACCGAGTGCCTGTCATCTTCACCACCTAGACTCGCTCCACCACAACTCCGATTTCAAAGCAACCAGACAAGTATAATCTTGTGTGTGGGCACATCTTCAATTCCCGATGCCTCACAAGCCACATCCATGAAATGCAAACAGATCATATATATTGAAGATTTGTATGAAGCCGACATTCATGTGTCGAGTATCGCGTATTACTACTTTGCTTCACCACTACATACTCGTAGATAGTGACACTAATCGGCCCATTGAGATATCGATGATATAGGATTATCTGGTTTGTATTCCAAACTCTCTCGGTCTGGGTACATATATGGAGCTATCACCATGAATGAATAATTACTAACTCACTAGTAGTACCATATAGTAGTTGAGAGTAATTGAGATGCATGATAGGATGGTCCTTGCCTAACGTTGCATCTTAAAGTCCACAAGCCTCTGAGCCTATACAAGGTTTTGTTTTCTTTTTCTTGTGGATATCTCTGTAAATGGAAAAGTGAGTTCAAGACTTGATCAACTATAAAATTAGTATAATTTTAAGCCGTTATGTGCCAACTCATGACATTGAGAATTTACATGCTACTTGTCTATGTCAAATTAGTAGCTGGCTTGGTCGTATTATGTATTCCTTTTATGTCACTGCACAGAAAGGTAAAAAGTGAACACGTACAATGCATGTTACCAATCCATTTAAAGAGCATCGAAGGCTGGGAGCTATTTCATAGTTTCTTGGATTTTCGTTACAAAGCATTATAGGTGTAATATTTGTGAATATGAATAAAGTCGCGGGTATCTCTCTAGAAAAAGCAGTCGATTCCATCTCTCGTATGTGACAATTTGCATGCTTCTCCTACTTGCTTTGCCAACTCGGTAACTCCCCAGATGACAGGTCTCTCGTACCCAAATTCAAGGTAGTAAAGACTGCATCGCAATATATCCTCCCTCTTCTTGCATTTTAGACTCCGTCAAAAGTTGAGGGATAAAAAGTATATTGTTCTCTTTCAGATAGTGTATGTTATCTATTAAATATTTTTTGATGAATAACATATGTCATGTCTTAAATTTCAAAAATAATTTTCGGAAGGACTTAGCTTTTCCAGGATCCCGTGGGGCATCAAATTATCTGGCAAGTCTCTTCTTACTAGTGTTGTACAATTTTATTTCTTCACCCGGCATGCTTTAGTGGTAAAAGAATTATAGCAACATAGCGTGAGGTCCATAGCTGTACAACAACTGGTGATCAATTTTGTTTTGAGAAACATCATTCCATAGTGTATATCAAGCAAAGTTTAGGGAAAATCACTTAGAAAAATATATAAGGCAAATGCATCGTCCCATAACCTAGATCTATGAAAGATTAGAGAAAAGGCTATTAGATAACTAGGGCAAATATAGTATTACGGTACTATGTACTACTACCTCCGTCCTGATTTATTAGTCCCCCTCGTATTTAGGGTCATACTTTGACCATGATTTTAACTATAGAAAAGTATACTTTTCGTCCCTCAATTTTTGACGGAGTCTAGATTTGGTCCCTCATCTTCTAAACCGGACAACTTGCACCCCAACTACTGAAACCAGACAAGATTCATCCCTGGTCTCGGTTTTGAGCGGTTTTTGTGCTGGCTCACCCCGGTTTTGACCCGTGCTGACTTACATATGTGTATATCTTTCAAATCTGTGAATCTTTCCAAATCTCTGTACTTTTTCACGTTTGCGTAAAAATTTCAAATTCACATACCTTTTTGAAATCCGCACTATTTTCAAATCCACGTACTTCTTCAAGTTCACATAATTTTCCAAATTCGCATACTTTTTTCTAGTTCATGTATTTTTCTCAAATCCGCGTACTCTTTTCATGTTCGTGTACTGCTTTCAAATCCGTGTACTTTATCAAATTCATGAACTTTTATAGAAAGTACGCGGATTTGAAAAAAAAAAGCACTTGAACTTGAAAATGGTATGCAGACCTGAATAAAATAAACGGATTTGAAGAAAGTACGCGAATTTGAGTCAAAACACGCTCAAAACTGGCAAAAGTCAGCACCAAAACCGGTCAAAACCGTGTCCAGGGACAAACCTTGTCCGGTTTTAGTAGTTCGGGGTGCAAGTTGTCCGGTTTCAGAGTTGAGGGACCAAATATAGACTCTGCCAAGAGTTGAGGGACGAAAAATATACTTTTCTACACAATATCAACACTGCTGAATCGCTATTGCGAGAATGTCGGTGGCATATGAGCACCCAAGGCTTCAACTTTTTTGTGCAAAACAACTCACACGCTTCCACCTAGCCTTTCAGTCTAATCCAACCACTCGTCAATGGTCACTGGCTATCGGCCATGTGTGACCTGAATGTACGTGCTCCATCCACCTCTGACTGATGGGCTTCTTTCTCGAATACGCACGAGTGTGCGTATCATTCATTATAGAAGAAGAGGGGGTGGGGAGCCCCAAACCACCAGTACAACATTTAGCTTATTTACAAGCGGATTTCATCCGCCCTACCCGGTACTCACAAAAGGCAAAGCTACTCGTGCCCTATCCACTCTACCCTAGCTGGCTCTTGCCCTAGGACCTCGCCGTTAATCAGGCCTGCCTTTGTCTAGATAGCACCCTCCGACTGAATCTTCTGCAGCACACCTGACAGAGATGGTGTGTGTTCCTCAAACACAATGTCATTCCTATGCTTCCACAACGTCCACATCACCAACAAGCACAGAGCCCGATTAGACTTCCGATGCTCCATAGTCTCCTCCTGTCTCATGCACCATTCGCCTAGATCCTCGTCTGGCAGGGGGAGATACTCCATCCTTCCAGCCAAAGAGGTGCACCACTGCCAAACTTGCCTCGCAAAAACGCAGCCGATGAGAAGATGTTGCATGGTCTCGTCTTGTTGGTTGCAGAAAGGGCAAGTGGCTTGGTGTGGTAGCCCTCGGCGTGCAAGCCTATCCGAGGTCCAACACCGGTTCCTGAGAGCCAGCCAGGTGAAGAAGCGACATCTTAATGGGGCCTTTGACTTCCAAGTGAACGGCGCCGTCGGAGATCGCTCTTCTGACCCGTCAACGTTAACCTAGGAGCATGACCGCTTGTCTGTCGCGACTAATGACATGCAAACAACCCTTGATCAATGATATACACCACTGACGTGCTAGTCACAACTAGTAAATAGTGAATTGTCATGTATACATTTTTTGTAGTGGTATGATATATCCTCGCTCGGACCAGAGGAGATCAAAGAAATAGCTTCGGATGGAGGCCACAACGATGAGCTACTCTCATTGGTCTTGTTTGATGCCATGCATCGCTTAAAAATAGTAATTCTTTGTCTGACAAAAGACTAAGAATGTATTCTAATAAATCTGAAAATAAAGGTAGTATCAGTTGCCAAGCTGCAGAAATACATCATTTGGTCGGCATTATACCCTCAAAATTCAATTTATCTCTATTTTTTAATATAAAACCATCAAAGCACTTGGCCATGTTAACAACGAAGCACCTGGTGCAAGGATTAATGACTTCCAAACATGGTGTAAATCTACGAAGAGCTCAGTTAGTATTGTGGATCAGTTTCCCTGTCAAACTTTCAAATTTTAAGTTTTAATACTCCTCGCACTTTTCAATTCAGCCTAAACATAAGCAGGTAAACATTGCTCTGGTTTCTTAGTGTTGGCAGATCTGCACCTGGCATTTGTTAATGTCTCTAGTGTTGCAAGCTCATTTTCCGCTTCTGCTTCTCAGAGTTGGAACCATAAGGAGCAATCGACAGCTGATCTAGATGTCCAACACGAAAAAAATTACGCATATGCATAATCCCTCGGTATAACCACCGTCAATCTGCATTTGGCAAGTTTGGTCATGTGTGCTGGCACATCTTGAATTCCCGCTGCCTCACAAGCCACACCCATGAAATGCAAAGAGATCATATACAGTGAAGATTTGTATGTAGCAGACATTCATGCGTGGAGTATCACGTACTACTAGTGTGCTCCACCTCTACACAGTCATAGCTAGTGACACTAATCGACCCGTTGAGATATCGATGACATATGGTTATCCGGTTTGGATTCCAAACTCTCTCGATCTGGCTACATATATGGAGCTATCACCATGAATGCAATAATTACTATCTCGCTAGTAGTACCATATAGTGGTTGAGAGCAATTGTGTGCTGAAGTCCAGAAGCCTCTAAAGCCTATAACAAGGTTTTGTTTTGTTTTTCTTGTGGATATCTCTATAAATGGAAAAGTGAGTTGAAGACTTCATCAACTGCAAAATTCAAGTGTAATTTTTAGCCGTTATGTGCCAACTCATGGACGAGACTTGCCTGCTCCCCGCGCGTGCGCCCATCCGTACTCCCGCGTACGTGGCTTGATTTGATTGGAGCAAAATAAGGCCTGGCCTAACCTCCTTAAAATCAGGGAGGGAGATGATTAGATTAGAAAGGAAAAAGGAAAAAAGACAGCCATAGGATGAAATGGGAGCACGGATGAGAGCATGGGAGGGAGCAGGCAAGCCGGATCCCCAACTCATGACATTGAAAATTTACATGCTGCTTGCCTAGGTCAAATTAGTAGGGGGCTTGGTCGTATTATGTATTCATTTACATCACTACACAGGATGGTAAAAAATGAACATGCACAATGCATGTTAACAAACCATTTAAAGGGCATTGAAGGCTGGAACTATGTCAAGTAGAGCTCCGGTTCTAAGATGAACATGATCCAATCCACCGGGACGATGCACCTGCCCGACAAAAAGAACAGAACAAACGAAGATCGCGGGAGACTCATGATGATCAGCATTACATGTTAGTAGAGACTTGTAAACAGCAATGCAAGTGCTCGAAACTTGACCACGGCTAACTACATAAATTTATGGGGCAGACTATTACAGATTCGCCTGAAAAAAAAAGGTTTCAGTCAAATTGCTCTCCACCGCTGGATCATCCTCTATCTTCTTCGCCATCCTCAGCCTCTCCTTGAAGGTCCTGTCCGACGCCCTGAGCTTCAACCTCATCTTCATGTACGCCAGCCACAGCAAACTTCAACAGTAGCTACAACATGCTCTGTCGCAAGGGTTTGATCTCTATAGCTTCCAGAGGAAGTGCCTATGCGTTGCCGCCATTTGACATACACTCTTCAGTACAACACGCTTTTGTTTCAAGGGGAAAATGAATGAGAATAATTGAAAGATGAACATTGGCTTCAGCCAGTGGTTGAAAACGTTCTCTGACTAAAAGGGAGCGAAGAAAAACAAAGCCAGCATTCACTGTTCCTCCGACAATCATCAGGCATTACAAATATTCAGCCAGAAACAAAGTACTATACTAAATCCAATGGAAAGGTATGGGCCCACATTAGTGCAAACATTAGGATCTCAAGTGCGGAGAATTCATTTCTTTAGAACTTGGATAACAGGTACAAAAATGCATATTCTGACAACATATTCTGATCTCTCATTCAAGCAAACGAAAACCAAGCACAGATGCTGTCACGGCATGGAGTTGGCAGCTACCCAAACAACACATGAATCACAGGACTTGGGCGGCGGTGTTCAGCTTCTCGGCGACCGCGATCTGAGTCCGTGTGATGCTTGACAGGTATACCAGCGCAAGATTGTCCTGCAACAGTAAGGAAATATGGCCAATGGTTAGCCGTGGAAGAAACCAAGATAGCCATTTATCAGCACAGGAACAAGTAGTTACCTGAATCTTGTCATTGAAGAGCCTGTCAAAAGATGCTGGAGACAGCTTTGGCATGGAGGAGACGGTGTCAGCAATGAACCTGCCTATCTTGTTGTCTGGTGCCACACGAGCTTCCTACGAATGATGATTCAACAAACTTTCTTAAGAACCTACGGTCAAGATACAAAGTACATGAACGACAAGTGGAAGGACAATTTCTTACCACAACATCATCAACATATTTGTAGATCTCGTCAATAAGAGCATATAGATTTTGCATTGAAGACTCCATTCCTTCCAAATCGTTGGGGAGCTTCTCCACCATCGTAGATTTCAGCATTTCAACTGTGTCAACAGCAAGAGCAACAACATGTAAAAAAAAGTGTTTTCCTTGTACAACAGATATTATTTCTGAAGATGCCAGAATATTAATTATAGAACACTTTCAATAAGCATCCAAATACTAACATACCAAACTAATGCAAATGAAAAAATGAATTATTCTTCCAAGAACAAAGAACCCTTCCACTAAAATTGCCAGTCTGCACTATTTTTACACAAAAACAGAAGCTATTTTCAAATTTACTGGCAGACAAGTTATTGAACTTCTCATCAGGTCTTTGTTGCTCATAGATGCTTAGAATACCTCATTTACTTCAATGCAATCTATTCATCATTCTAAACAATTTATTCTATGTTATTACTACAGAGAAAAGGTTCTGAAAAGTTAGCTACCAGATCAACAGAGTCGATTTGCATATACTCCCTCCGACTACATGCGGAGCAAAATGAGTGAATCTACACTCTAAAATGCATCTATATACATCCGTATGTGGTCCATAGTGGAATCTCTACAAAGACTTATATTTAGGAACGGAGGGAGTAGTACATAATGGAACCATTCTAAACATGAAACTTACATCCAACTTTTTCTGCATCAAGCATCTTCAAGTCCAGAGGAATTTCCTGAAATTGTGCGGCAAGGTGCCTATCTCCAAGAGACAGGTTGGATGAGACATAGGCTTTGATGGAAGCCTCCCCCATGGTGAAGCCAGTGTCAACAGTAAGATGAATAGGGCTCTGTACTTCTCTTGAATAAAATTCGTGGATAAGCGTACTACCCCCTGAAACACCAAAGCCAGTGGAGAACCTGCATGCAGATAATATGATATCAGCATGCGAGCAAGGTGGAGCATTTGTTTGATTCCATAGCTACTTTCTTTTGTATGAATATAAACCTCTCCTCTTGCAAAATTAAAGCCTAGTGACCTCGCTAGATGTGCTTTTGCTGCTACCATTAATCGTTGGTTAAAGTGACTCTGCCTACAGCACTATACAGAACATGATTCATTGACAACACCACCAAACATAACATTTCATATGACTGGACAAATATCCAACCGGGTGTCTATGCAAACACAAATACATGGGCCATCATATGTATAAGCTCAAGTCAATTTGTGTTATCAAAAGAAAAACTCAAGTCAATCTGTAAAAATCGTAAATTTGCAATAACATAGAATCGGCATTCAAGTCAACAAGAACAATATCAATTGGACAAAAGAACTAGGCGCTTCCATCCATTGTTGTCAAAATTACAGTGACAGGTGCTATCAAACAAACTCATAAAGTTAAGAATAGCTGTACAATTTTGTCATTTGATATGTCTCACAAGCTCCATCTACTCAAGACCTAACTGTCTATGCGCACATGGACACAGAACCAATGTCAGCCCGTGTAAAACATGCACCAACCAATCATAATGTTGCACTAGCATATAAGACGGTATTTCAAGGCAACAGAAGAACATTATGAAGAAATACAAAAACATACCATCCCACAAGCACTTCCTTGGGGTTCACCTTCTGGTGCGACGCGTACATGTTGTGGTGGTACTCAATGTCGAGAGCAACCTGTTCACACACGCACACATCACCAATAAACGTCAGAACCGCAAGCCCAACTAACAAACCCTAGATCTCTGGCTAGAGTTCGGCAGAGGCTACAGTAAAAATCGCATCGCTGAGAGATTTTAGCCCAGCTTCGAGCTGGGGGTACGGGGAGGGGGAGGTACCTGGTCGGCGGACTCGCTGTGGGGGACGACGTAGGCGTTGCGGACGTGGACGGTGCCGTCGGGGAGGACGGAGCCGAGGAGGGTGCCGATGACGCGCTCCGCCTGGTCGGGCCGGCGCACGAAGCTGTCGCAGATGGTGAATACGACGACGGCCTCCACCCGCGCGGACGACGAGGAGGACGAGGACGACGGGAAGAGGAGCGCGGGGCCCGCGCCGCAGGTGGAGGTCTCCGGCGCCGCCATGGAGCTCGGTGAGGGCAGCGAGGCGAGGGGGGAGGAGCGGCGGCGCGCGGCGGTAGATGAGGAGGACGAGGGAGGAAGGATGGGGGAAAAGGCTCGCACTCGTTTAGTCAGCTAGGGTTTTGTTTGTCTTTGAGATTCGGAATTTCAGATGGAGGGGGGTGGTTTGCTTGTTGGAGAGCTTTTTTATTTAGGATCTTGCTTGTTCGAGAGCTTAGAGCATCAACCCAGGAGCCTTTTTACGCGCCGGCGCTGAAAAAAAACCCCACTCGCGCCTTCAAGACGCCGAAATTTGCCGGCTCGGCCCGTATTTGGGCCCGCCGATCGCAGGCCGAACCCAGCGCACTGGGGGGCACTCGAGGGCTCCGGCGCAAGGGGAAACACGCCTGAGCCACATTGTCAGGCGAAAAAGCCAATCGTCCAGATTCGCCTTCCACCCCAGCGCGCTCGGCCACCACCCTGCCGATCCCGGCGCCGCCCACCGCCCTGCACCGCTAGATAGGCCATTCCCCGCCGGAAAGGAGAGAAGGTCTCGCCGCGGCAGCCTCTCCACCACCGTCCGGGCGAGTTTTCCGGTGCTCCGGACGCGCAGGGCGGTATACCGGCGGGTGTGCGCCCACCACGCCCACCAGGTGTTCGGCGATTTGTCTGCTCGGCGATGGACTCGGACGACGAGGAGGCGCTCGCCGCGCTTCTGGAGGAGGAAGCCGACGTCCAGAAAGAGGAACATCTCATGGTCCTTGCTGCCCTCGCCGGCCTACTCGCGAGCAATGAAAAGCCGCGGCGACGTGGCTCGGCGTCGGGGCGGCTGAAAGCAAAGAACCGGCATCGTCTGAAAGGCAACTGCATGCTCTACTCCGACTACTTCGCCGACGCTCCACTGCACGGTGACAAAGTATTTCGGCGCCGTTATCGGATGAGCCGAAAGCTTTTCCTCAGGATTATGAATTCCATCCGGGAGTTCGACAACTACTTCAAGTGCAAGAAGTATTGCACCGGCAAACTTGGATTCACCTCAATCCAGAAGTGCACGACAGCTATGAGGTGAAGGAAATATGCCCTAGAGGCAATAATAAAGTTATTATTTATTTCCTTATATCATGATAAATGTTTATTATTCATGCTAGAATTGTATTAACCGAAAACATAATACATGTGTGAATACATAGACAAACAGAGTGTCACTAGTATGCCTCTACTTGACTAGCTCGTTAATCGAAGATGGTTATGTTTCCTAACCATAGATATGAGTTGTCATTTGATTAACGGGATCGCATCATTAGGAGAATGATGTGATTGACTTGACCCATACCGTTAGCTTAGCACTTGATCGTTTAGTATGTTGCTATTGCTTCTTCATGACTTATACATGTTCCTATCACTAGTAGAAAACAGGGCTTTCGTTCGGGCCTGGCCAGCCCATTAGTCCCGGTTCCACACGAACCAGGACCCATGGGGTGCATTAGTCCCGGTTCGTGAGCCCAGGGGGCCGGCCAGGCCACGTGGGGCACTGGTCCCGGTTCGTCTGGACCTTTTGGTCCCGGTTCAACGCACGAACCGAGACCAATGCGCCTCGCCCCTGGCCCATGACCATTAGTCCCGGTTTGTGCCACAAACCGGGACTAAAGGGTTGGTCCAGTTTAGTCCCACCTCGCCAACCGAAGGGCGCTCACACCGGTTTATAAGCCCGTCCCTCTCTGCCTTGTTGAGCTCCTCTCAAAATGAAAATAGATGCCCTTATACAGGGAATTTTACCTAAATTCATAGTGAGTTTCTCTGAAATTCATAGAAATTTATTATGAATTTAGGTTGAATTTTCTCTATAGGCGCATCTATGCTCATTTTTTTTATGTTGGGGTTGGCGATCTTTACAGACTTTTTGTGTGTTGAATATGCACCATTCAAAATAAGTCTCTACTTCGAATGGTTCATTTTGAACACACAAAAAGTCAGGAGTACAAATAAGTTTTAAAAAATGAAATCCCTTCGTAACAGATGAGTTTTCGTCCGAAACCCTGATACTTCGAAAGAGATTGTCCATTTTGTTCACGAAGTGCATCCACCTTTTGTCGGGACCCTCTCTACTTTCTTGCACATGCTATGTGGATGAAATGATGATACCATGCCAACTTTCAACCTTTTCAGAGTTCATTTGAAATGCTTTTCAATTTTAGGGTCTTATAGCTCAAAATAATTAGTAAATGCATGAAAAATAACAAATAAAGTCAGAGAGGATTGAAAAATGATGATGTGGCTTTGAATGGTGCATTTTGAACACACAAAAAGTCAGGAGTTCAAATAAGTTTAAAAAAATGAAATCCCTTTGTAACAGACGAGTTTCCATATGAAATCCTGATACTTCGAAAGAGATTGTCCATTTTGTTC